>NW_021822841.1:0-73554 GCF_901001165.1 Salmo trutta | reverse complement strand
CAGTGCTGTATTAGACCGTGACATATGCTGTATTAGACCTGGTACAAGGTTATTCGCCTGGACAAGTGCTTTATTAGAACTGGAAAGTGCTTTATTAGACCTGGACACAGTGCTGTATTAGACCTGGACACAGTGCTGTATTAGACCCTGGACACAGTGCGTTATGACCCTGGACACAGTGCTGTATTAGACCTGACACAGTGCTGTATTAGACCTGGACACAGTGCTTTATTACAATGCTGCTGTTTAGACCTGGACACAGTGCTGTATTAGACCTGGACAGTGGTATTACGTGGACCATGGACAATGCTGTATTAGAACCTGGACACAGTGCTGTATTAGACCCTGGACACAGGCTGTATTAACTCTGGACACAGTGGTGTATAGACCTGGACACAGTGCTGTATTAGATCTGACACAGTGTTATTAGACCTGGACACAGTGCTGTTTTAGACCCTGGACACAGTGGTGTATTAGACCCTGGACAAAGTGGTGTATTAGACGCTGGACACAGTGCTTTATTAGAGACACATTGCTGTATTAGATCCTGGACACTGTGCAGTATTAGACCCTGGACACAGTGCAGTATTAGACACTGGACACAGTGCTGTATTAGACATTGGACACTGTGCTGTATTAGACCCTGGACACACTGCTGTATTAGACCAGGGACACAATGCCGTTTTAGACCCTGGACACAGTGTTCTTTTAGCATCTGGACACAGTACTGTTTCAGACCCTGGACACAGTGAAGTATAAGACCCTGGACACTGTGCTGTGTTAGACCCTGGACACAGAGCTGTATTAGACTCTGGACACAGTGCTGTGTTAGACTCTGGACACAGTGCTGTGTTAGACTGTGGACACAGTGCTGTATTATACCCTGGACACAGTGCTGTATTTGACTCCGGACACAGTGCTATATTACACCCTGGACACAGTGCTGTGTTAGACTCTGGACACAGTGCTGTATTAGACCGTGGACACAGTGATGTATTACACCCTGGACACAGTGCTGTATTAGACCCTGGACACAGTGATGTATTAGACCGTGGACACAGTGATGTAGTAGACCCTGGACACAGTGCTGTATTAGACCGTGGACACAGTGCTGTATTAGACCATGGACACAGTGCTTTATTAGGCCCTGGACACAGTGCTGTATAAGACCCTGGACACAGTGATGTATTAGACCCTGGACACAGTGCTTTTTTAGACCCTGGACACAGTGCTGAATTAGACCCTGGACACAGTGCTGTATTAGACCCTGGACACAGTGCTTTATTAGGCCCTGGACACAGTGCTGTATAAGACCCTGGACACAGTGCTCTTTTAGACCCTGGACATAGTGCTGTGATAGACCCTGGACACGGTGCTGCATCAGACTCTGGACATAGTGCTGTGTTAGACTCTGGACACAGTGCTGTGTTGGACCGTGGACACAGTGCTGTATTTGACCCTGGACACATTGCTCTATTAGACCCTGGACACAGTGCTTTATTAGAAATTGGACACAGTGATTTATTAGACAATGGACACAGTGCTGTTTTAGACCATGTACACAGTCATGTATTAGACCGTGGACACAGTGATGTAGTAGACCATGGACAGAGTGTTGTTTTAGACCATGGAGACAGTCATGTATTAGACAGTGGACACAGTGATGTAGTAGACCATGGACATAGTGCTTTATTAGACCCTGGACACAGTGATGTATTAGACCCTGGACACAGTGCTGTATTAGACTCTGGACACAGTGCTGTGTTGGACTGTGGACACAGTGCTGCATTACACCCTGGACACAGTGCTGTGTTAGACCCTGGACACAGTGCTGTATTAGACCGTGGACAGAGTGATGTATTAGACTCTGGACACCGTGATGTATTAGACCGTGGACACAGTGATGTATTAGACAATGGACACAGTGATGTAGTAGACCCTGGACACAGTGCAGTATTAGACCCTGAACACCGTGCTGTATTAGACCATGGACCCAGTGCTTTATTAGGCTCTGGACACAGTGCTGTATAAGACCCTGGACACAGTGCTCTTTTAGACCCTGGATACAGTGCTGTTTCAGACTCTGGACACAGTGCTGTATTAGACCCTGGACACAGTAATGTGTTAGATTCTGGACACAGTCCTGTATTAAACCCTGGACAAGAGATGTATTTGACTCTGGACATCGTGCTGTATTAGACTCCAGACACAGTGCTGTACTAGACCCTGTACAAAGTGATGTATTAGGCCCTGGACACAGTGCTGTATTAGAACCTGGACACAGTTATGTATTATACTCTGGCCACAACGCTGTATACGATTCTGACACAGTGCTGTATTTGACCCTGGACACAGTGATGTATCAGACTAGGAACACAGTGGTGAATTAGACCCTGGACACAGTGATGTAGTAGACCCTGGACACAGTGATCAATTAGACCGACACAGTGATGTATTAGACCATGGAAACAGTGCTGTATTAGACCCTGGACACAGAGCTGTATTAGACTCTGGACACAGTGCTGTATTTGGTATTATACCCTGGACACAGTGCTGTATTTGACTCCGGACACAGTGCTATATTACACCCTGGACACAGTGCTGTGTTAGACCCTGGACACAGTGCTGTATTAGACCCTGGACACAGTGCTGTGTTAGACTGTGGACACAGTGCTGTATTATACCCTGGACACAGTGCTGTATTTGACTCCGGACACAGTGCTATATTACACCCTGGACACAGTGCTGTGTTAGACCCTGGACACAGTGCTGTATTAGACCCTGGACACAGTGCTGTGTTAGACTCTGGACACAGTGCTGTATTAGACCGTGGACACAGTGCTGTATTAGACCCTGGACACAGTGTTGTATTAGACCGTGGACACAGTGATGTAGTAGATACTGGACACAATGCTTTATTAGTCCCTGGACACAGTGCTGTATTAGACCGTGGACACAGTGATGTATTAGACTGTGGACACAGTGATGTAGTAGACCCTGGACACAGTGCTGTATTAGACCCTGGAAACAGTGCTGTATAAGACCCTGGACACAGTGCTTGTTTAGACCCTGGACACAGTGCTGAATTAGACCCTGGACACAGTGCTGTATTAGACCCTGGACACAGTGCTGTATTAGACCCAAGACATAGTGATGTTTATTAGCACTGGACACATTGCTGTATTAGACCCTGAACACAGTGCTGTATTAGACCCTGGACACTGTGCTGTATTAGACCATGGACACAGTGCTTTATTAGGCCCTGGACACAGTGCTGTATAAGACCCTGGACACAGTGCTCTTTTAGACCCTGGACACAGTGCAGTGATAGACCCTGGACACAGTGCTGTATCAGGCTCTGGACATAGTGCTGTGTTAGACTCTGGACACAGTGCTGTGTTGGACCGTGGACACAGTGCTGTATTTGACCCTGGACACATTGCTCTATAAGACCCTGGACACAGTGCTGTATTACACCCTGGACACAGTGCTTTATTAGAAATTGGACACAGTGATTTATTAGACAATGGACACAGTGCTGTTTTAGACCATGGACACAGTCATGTATTAGACCATGTACAGAGTGCTTTATTAGACCCTGGACACAGTGCTGTATTAGACTCTGGACACAGTGCTGTGTTAGACTCTGGACACAGTGCTGTCTTGGACTGTGAACACAGTGCTGTATTACACCCTGGACACAGTGCTGTATTAGACTCTGGACACAGTGCTGTGTTAGACCCTGGACACAGTGCTGTATTAGACTGTGACCCTGGACACAGTGCTGTATTAGACTGTGACCCTGGACAAGATATGTATTCGTTCTGGACATAGTGCTTTATTAGTCCTTGGACACAGTGATGTATTAGACTCTGGACGCAGTGTTTTATTAGTCCCTGGACACAGTGGTGTATTAGACTGTGGACAGAGTGCTGTATTAGACCCTGGACAAGATATGTATTTGTTCTGGACATAGTGCTTTATTAGTCCTTGGACACAGTGATGTATTAGACTCTGGACACAGTGCTGTATTAGACTGTGGACACAGTGCTCTATTAGACCCTGGACAGAGTGCTGTATTAGACCCTGGACACAGTGCTTTATTAGAAATTGGACACAGTGATTTATTAGACAATGGACACAGTGCAGTTTTAGACCATGGACACAGTCATGTATTAGACCGTGGACACAGTGATGTAGTAGACCATGGACAGAGTGTTGTTTTAGAGAATGGAGACAGTCATGTATTAGACAGTGGACACAGTGATGTAGTAGACCATGGACATAGTGCTTTATTAGACCCTGGACACAGTGATGTATTAGACCCTGGACACAGTGCTGTATTAGACTCTGGACACAGTGCTGTTTTAGACCCTGGACACAGTGCTGTATTAGACTCTTGACACAGTGCTGTATTAGACCGTGGACACAGTGATGTATTAGACCCTGGACAAGAGATGTATTCGACTCTGGATATAGTGCTTTATTAGAACCTGGACACAGTGCTTTGTTAGAACCTGGACACAGTGCTGTATTAGACCCTGGACACAGTGCTGTATTTGACCCTGGACACAGTGCTGTATTTGACCCTGGACACAGTGCTGTATTAAACCCTGGACACAGTGGTGTATTAGACCCTGGACACAGTGCTGTATTAGAACCTGGACACAATGCTTTATTAGAAACTGGACACAGTGCTGTATTAGACCCTGGACACAGTGCTGTATTATAACCTGGACACAGTGCTGTATTAGAACCTGGACACAGTGCTGCATTAGACCCTGGACACAGTGCTGTATTAGACCCTGGACACAGTGCTGTATTAGAACCTGGACACAGTGGTGTATTAGATCCTGGACACAGTGGTATATTTGACCCTGGACACAGTGCTGTATTAGACCCTGGACACAGTGGTGTATTAGACCCTGGACAAAGTGGTGTATTAGACGCTGGACACAGTGCTTTATTAGAGACACATTGCTGTATTAGACCCTGGACACAGTGCTGTATTAGACCCTGGACACAGTGGTGTATTAGACCCTGGACAAAGTGGTGTATTAGACGCTGGACACAGTGCTTTATTAGAGACACATTGCTGTATTAGACCCTGGACACAGTGCTGTATTAGACCCTGGACACAGAGCTGTACTACACTCTTTACACAGTGGTGTATCACACCCTGGACACAGTGATATGTTAGAATCTGTACACAGTGATGTATTAGACCCTGGACACAGTGCTGTTTTAGACCCTGGACACAGTGGTGTATTAGACCCTGGACAAAGTGGTGTATTAGACGCTGGACACAGTGCTTTATTAGAGACACATTGCTGTATTAGACCCTGGACACAGTGCAGTATTAGACCCTGGACACAGTGCAGTATTAGACACTGGACACAGTGCTGTATTAGACATTGGACACTGTGCTGTATTAGACCTGGACACACTGCTGTATTAGACCAGGGACACAATGCCGTTTTAGACCCTGGACACAGTGTTCTTTTAGCATCTGGACACAGTACTGTTTCAGACCCTGGACACAGTGAAGTATAAGACCCTGGACACTGTGCTGTGTTAGACCCTGGACACAGAGCTGTATTAGACTCTGGACACAGTGCTGTGTTAGACTCTGGACACAGTGCTGTGTTAGACTGTGGACACAGTGCTGTATTATACCCTCGACACATTGCTGTATTTGACTCCGGACACAGTGCTATATTACACCCTGGACACAGTGCTGTATTTGACTCCGGACACAGTGCTATATTACACCCTGGACACAGTGCTGTGTTAGACTCTGGACACAGTGCTGTATTAGACCGTGGACACAGTGATGTATTAGACCCTGGACACAGTGCTGTATTAGACCCTGGACACAGTGATGTATTAGACCGTGGACACAGTGATGTAGTAGACCCTGGACACAGTGCTGTATTAGACCGTGGACACAGTGCTGTATTAGACCATGGACACAGTGCTTTATTAGGCCCTGGAAACAGTGCTGTATAAGACCCTGGACACAGTGATGTATTAGACCAGGGACACAATGCCGTTTTAGACCCTGGACACAGTGTTCTTTTAGCATCTGGACACAGTACTGTTTCAGACCCTGGACACAGTGAAGTATAAGACCCTGGACACTGTGCTGTGTTAGACCCTGGACACAGAGCTGTATTAGACTCTGGACACAGTGCTGTGTTAGACTCTGGACACAGTGCTGTGTTAGACTGTGGACACAGTGCTGTATTATACCCTGGACACAGTGCTGTATTTGACTCCGGACACAGTGCTATATTACACCCTGGACACAGTGCTGTGTTAGACTCTGGACACAGTGCTGTATTAGACCGTGGACACAGTGATGTATTAGACCCTGGACACAGTGCTGTATTAGACCCTGGACACAGTGATGTATTAGACCGTGGACACAGTGATGTAGTAGACCCTGGACACAGTGCTGTATTAGACCGTGGACACAGTGCTGTATTAGACCATGGACACAGTGCTTTATTAGGCCCTGGAAACAGTGCTGTATAAGACCCTGGACACAGTGATGTATTAGACCCTGGACACAGTGCTTTTTTAGACCCTGGACACAGTGCTGAATTAGACCCTGGACACAGTGCTGTATTAGACCCTGGACACAGTGCTTTATTAGGCCCTGGACACAGTGCTGTATAAGACCCTGGACACAGTGCTCTTTTAGACCCTGGACACAGTGCTGTGATAGACCCTGAACACGGTGCTGCATCAGACTCTGGACATAGTGCTGTGTTAGACTCTGGACACAGTGCTGTGTTGGACCGTGGACACAGTGCTGTATTTGACCCTGGACACATTGCTCTATTAGACCCTGGACACAGTGCTTTATTAGAAATTGGACACAGTGATTTATTAGACAATGGACACAGTGCTGTTTTAGACCATGTACACAGTCATGTATTAGACCGTGGACACAGTGATGTAGTAGACCATGGACAGAGTGTTGTTTTAGACCATGGAGACAGTCATGTATTAGACAGTGGACACAGTGATGTAGTAGACCATGGACATAGTGCTTTATTAGACCCTGGACACAGTGATGTATTAGACCCTGAACACAGTGCTGTATTAGACTCTGGACACAGTGTTGTGTTAGACTCTGGACACAGTGCTGTGTTGGACTGTGGACACAGTGCTGCATTACACCCTGGACACAGTGCTGTGTTAGACCCTGGACACAGTGCTGTATTAGACCGTGGACACAGTGATGTATTAGACCCTGGACACCGTGATGTATTAGACCGTGGACACAGTGATGTATTAGACAATGGACACAGTGATGTAGTAGACCCTGGACACAGTGCAGTATTAGACCCTGAACACCGTGCTGTATAAGACCCTGGACACAGTGCTCTTTTAGACCCTGGATACAGTGCTGTTTCAGACTCTGGACACAGTGCTGTATTAGACCCTGGACACAGTCATGTATTAGACTCTGGACACAGTGCTGTATTAGACCTTCGACAAGAGATGTATTAGACTCTGGACATAGTGCTTTATTAGTCCTTGGACACAGTGATGTATTAGACTCTGGACACAGTGTTTTATTAGTCCCTGGACACAGTGCTGTATTAGACTGTGGACAGATTGCTGTATTAGACCCTGGACAAGAGATGTATTCGTTCTGGACATAGTGCTTTATTAGTCCTTGGACACAGTGATGTATTAGACTCTGGACAGAGTGCTGTATTAGACTGTGTACACAGCGCTGTATTAGACCCTGGACAAGAGATGTATTCGACTCTGGACATAGTGCTTTATTTGTCCTTGGACACAGTGATGTATTTGACTCTGGACACTGTGCTGTATTAGACCCTGGACACAGTGGTGTTATAGACTATGTACACAGTGATGTATTAGACCCTGGACACACTGCTGTATTAGACCCTGTACACACTGCTGTATTAGACCCTGGACACACTGCTGTATTAGACCCTGGACACAGCGCTGTGTTAGACCCTGGACATATTGCTGTATTAGTCCTTGGACACAGCGGTGTATTAGACTCTGGACACAGTGCTGTATTAGACCCTGTACACACTGCTGTATTCGACCGTGGGCACAGTGCTTTATTAGACCCTGGACACAGTGGTGTTTTAGAGTATGTACAAAGTGGTGTATTAGACCCTGGACACAGTGCTGTATTAGACCCTCGACACAGTGCTGTATTAGACCCTGGACAAGAGATGTATTCGACTCTGGACATAGTGCTTTATTAGTCACTGTACAAATTGCTGTATTATACCCTGGACACAGTGCTGTATTAGACCCTGGACACTGTGCATTATTAGACCCTGGACAAGAGATGTATTTGACTCTGGACATCGTGCTTTATTAGACCCTGGACACAGTGATGTATTAGACCCTGGACACAGTGCTGTATTAGACCGTGGACTCAGTGATGTAGTAGACCCTGGACACAGTGCTGTATTAGACCCTGGACACTGTGCATTATTAGACCCTGGACAAGAGATGTATATGACTCTGGACATCGTGCTTTATTAGACCCTGGACACAGTGATGTATTAGACCCTGGAAACAGTGCTATATTAGATCCTGGACACAGTGATGTATTAGACCGTGGACTCAGTGATGTATTAGATCCTGGACACAGTGCTGTATTAGACCCTGGACACAGTAATGTGTTAGATTCTGGACACAGTCCTGTATTAAACCCTGGACAAGAGATGTATTTGACTCTGGACATCGTGCTGTATTAGACTCCAGACACAGTGCTGTACTAGACCCTGTACAAAGTGATGTATTAGGCCCTGGACACAGTGCTGTATTAGAACCTGGACACAGTTATGTATTATACTCTGGCCACAACGCTGTATACGATTCTGACACAGTGCTGTATTTGACCCTGGACACAGTGATGTATCAGACTAGGAACACAGTGGTGAATTAGACCCTGGACACAGTGATGTAGTAGACCCTGGACACAGTGATGAATTAGACCGACACAGTGATGTATTAGACCATGGAAACAGTGCTGTATTAGACCCTGGACACAGTGCTGTATTAGACCCTGGACAAGAGATGTATTCGACTCTGGACCCAATGCTTTATAAGTCCCTGGACACAGTGCTGTATTAGACCCTGGACACAGTGCTGTATTAGACCCTGGTCACAGTGCTGTTTCAGACTCTGTAGACAGTGGTGTATTAGACCCTGAACACAATGCTTTATTAGACCCTGGACACACTGCTGTATTAGACCCTGTACACACTGCTGTATTAGACACTGGACACAGTGGTGTATTAGACTCTGGACACAGTGCTTTATTAGACCCTGGACACAGTGCTGTATTAGACCCTGGACACAGTGGTGTTATAGACTATGTACACAGTGGTGTATTACACCCTGGACACAGTGCTGTATTAGACCCTGGACACAGAGCTGTATGAGACCCTGGACACTGTGATTTATTAGGCCCTGGACACAGAGCTGTATGAGACCCTGGACACTGTGCTTTATTAGGCCCTGGACACAGAGCTGTATGAGACCCTGGACACAGTGCTGTTTCAGACCCTGGACACAGTGAAGTATAAGACCCTGGACACAGTGCTGTGTTAGACCCTGGACACAGAGCTGTATTAGACTCTGGACACAGTGCTGTATTAGACCCTGGACACAGTGCTGTTTTAGACCCTTGACAC
Organism: Salmo trutta; assembly: GCF_901001165.1. NCBI lineage: Eukaryota > Metazoa > Chordata > Actinopteri > Salmoniformes > Salmonidae > Salmo > Salmo trutta. Next base: position 63,850 of record NW_021822841.1, on the reverse strand, counting down.
AGTGCTGTATTATGCCCTGGACACAGTGATGTATTAGTCCCTGGACACAGTGCTGTATTAGACCCTGGACACAGTGCTGTATTAGACCCTGGACACAGTGCTGTGTTAGACTGTGGACACAGTGCTGTATTAGACCCTGGAAACAGTGTTGTATTAGACCGTGGACACAGTGATGTAGTAGACCCTGGACACAGTGCTGTATTAGTTCCTGGACACAGTGCTGTATTAGACCCTGGACACAGTGATGTATTAGACCCTGGACACAGTGATGTATTAGACCGTGGGCACAGTGATGTAGTAGACCCTGGACAAAGTGCAGTATTAGATCCTGGACACAGTGCTCTATTAGACCCTGGACTCAGTGATGTATTAGACTCTGGACACAGTGCTGTATTAGACCCTGGACAAGAGATGTATTCGACTCTGGACATCGTGCTTTATTAGTCCCTGGACACAGTGCTGTTTTAGACCCTGGACACTGTGCTGTATTAGACCCTGGACACAGTGCTTTATTAGGCCTTGGACACAGTGCTGTATTAGACCCTGGACACTGTGCTGTATTAAACCCTGGACACAGTGCAGTATTAAACCCTGGACACAGAGCTGTATTAGACTCTGGACACAGTGCTGTATTAGACTCTGGACACAGTTCTGTATTAGACTCTGGACACAGTGTTGTATTAGACTCTGGACACAGTGCTGTTTTAGACCCTTGACACGGTGCTGTATTATGCCCTGGACACAGTGATGTATTAGACACTGGACACAGTGCTGTATTAGACTGTGGAAACATATCATGAAAGGTTAGTGCTGCATTTAGCTGTGTTTTTTTTTTTTTTTACATATTTGCTTGCTTGAAAAATGGCTGTTTGGTTATTTCTGGCTATGTACTCTCCTGACATAATTTCATGTTTTGCATTGAAATCGGACAATGTGGTTTGATTAAAGAGAGTCTTGTCTTTCAAATGGTGTAAAATAGTCCTATGTTTGAGAACTTTGAAATATGACATTTTGTGATTTTAAATTTTGCGCTCTGATGTGTCACTGGCTGTTGAAAAGTGCGGGACGATTTCGTCCCACCTACCCTAGAGAGGTTATACAATACATGGATGTTTTGTTCAATCAAGTTCATATTTATATCAAAAAACAGCTTCTTACATTAGCATGTGATGTTCAGAACTAGCATACCCACCGCAAACTTACTAAATTACTCATGATTAACGTTCACAGAATACATAACAATTATTTTAAGAATTATAGATACAGAACTCCTTTATGCAATCGCGGTGTCAGGTTTAAAAATAGCTTTTCGGCGAATGCACATTTTGCAATATTCTGAGTAGATAGCCCGGCCATCACGGCTAGCTATTTTGACACCCACCAAGTTTGGCCCTCACCAAACTCAGATTTAATATAAGAAAAATTGGATTACCTTTGCTGTTCTTCGTCAGAATGCACTCCCAGGACTTCTACTTCAACAACAAATGTTGTTTTGATTCCAAATAATCCATAGTTATATTGAAATAGCTCCGTTTTGTTCGTGCGTTCAGGTCACAATCCGAAAGGTGACGCGCAAGCGCATTTCGTGACAAAACTTTTCAAAATATTCCATTACCGTACTTCGAAGCATGTCAAACGCTGTTTAAAATCAATTTTTATGTGATTTTTCTCGTAAAATAGCGATTATATTCCAACCGGCGACGTTGTATTCATTCAAAAACTGAAAGAAAAACATGGAGTCGTCTCGTGGATGCGCATCTCCAGTGTCATTGTTCCCTGCCTGACCACTCACAAAAACTCCTGCTGTTTTTCGCCCAGAGACCGCAGAGACGTCATTCCACTTTCTGGCGCCTTCTGAGAGCCAATGGAAGCCTTAGAAAATGTCACGTTACAGCAGAGATGTTGTATTTTTGATAGAGGTGCCACAGAAGGAGAACAAATTGTCAGACAGGGCACTTCCTGTATGGAATCTTCTCAGGTTTTGGCCTGCCATATGAGTTCTGTTATACTCACAGACACCATTCAAACAGTTTTAGAAGCTTTAGAGTGTTTTCTATCCAAATCTACTCATTATCTGCATATTCTCGTTTCTGGGCAAGAGTAGTAACCAGTTTAAATCGGGTACGTTTTTTATCCGGCCATGCAAATACTGCCCCCTAGCCCCAACAGGTTAATGACATGACATTTGACATTTCAGTCATTTAGCAGACGCTCTAATCCATACTGACATACAGGACCAATTACGGTTAAATGCCTTTCTCAAGGGCTTATCGACAGATTTGTCACATAGTCGGTTCGGGGTTTCCAACCAGCGACCTGGTTTTGAACCAGACATCATTTTGGAGCAACATTTTGACCAGTGGAAGATACAGATGCATAACTTGGTATAAGCCAGTAGTGGTCACATTTTACCCCGACTCCCTCCCTTTCCTCTCCACCTGAGTCAAGGTATTTTGTTTTTGCTTGGGTTTTGTCTCCCATATCTGTGCAGACAGACAGACATGAATGATCATCTTCAGATGTACTAAACTGTGCTAATAGTTTCAGTGACAAACCTGGGTTTCTGAGACTCCTCAGCAGTCATAACGTCTATGATGATCAGACGAGGCAGGATGATGCTAATTGTCTTGTCATGTCATCCAGGTGGATTCAACACTTCACATGAAAGGGATGTTCTGTTTGACACTCAAAGGGACATGAAGGCGAGAAATAAAGTGTATATCAGTAATAGAGAAACATATTCAGTTGAAGTTTGAAGATGTTCATGTTGTGAAGCACAATGACAACACATCCCAGGTAATTAAAATGTAATAATTGTGTTAAACTGAAATGGTATAGTTCACGCTGAAATGGTAGAGTTCAAACTGAAATGGTAGAGTTCAAACTGAAATGGCATAGTTCACACTGAAATGGTAGAATTCAAACTGAAATGGCATAGTTCAAACTGAAATGACATAGTTCAAACTGAAATGTCAGTTCAGTTTCTACCATGGGCCTCTGTGGTTGTTCCTTGCTATTTTTACAGGCTGTTTGACATAGAGCCTGGTCATGCCTCTCTGTGAGTATGTACACATTATTAAGCTGTTCAGGCCTCTCTGCCCCCCTCCCTCCCTCTCCTCTCCCCTTCATGAGGATAATCAAGGAATTACAAATGAGTCAGGGAATCAGGAATCTCCCCCTCCCCCAAACCTTTCCTCCATCACAGTCTCCCTCTTTGTTGGACTGACTGTGGCTATCTCTGGCCAGAGAGAGGGAGGAAGAGAGGGAGGGAAAGGGGGGAGGACTTGAGTAATCTGGTATTTCCACTGGATAACATCAGCGGTAAGCCACTCTCATCCATCACCCTCTCACATCTGTGTCACGCTCATTCCTCTCTCCCCTCCCTCCCTCCCTTTGTCCCACTCACTCTCCGTGTGTGTGTGTGTGTATGTTGCAGCAGGAAGAGCTACGTGACTCAACTGGTGTGAACAGTGTTGTTTCACTGAACCTGTAGGGGAGTGTGGAGCTGAGAGAGTGGATGTCTATAATGTAACCCCAGTGTGGAGCTGAGAGAGTGGATGTCTATAATGTAATCCCAGTGTGGAGCGTAGAGAGTGGATGTCTATAATGTAACCCCAGTGTGGAGCTGAGAGAGTGGATGTCTATAATGTAACCCCAGTGTGGAGCGTAGAGAGTGGATGTCTATAATGCAACCCCAGTGTGGAGCTGAGAGAGTGGATGTCTATAATGTAACCCCAGTGTGGAGCGTAGAGAGTGGATGTCTATAATGCAACCCCAGTGTGGAGCTGAGAGAGTGGATGTCTATAATGTAACCCCAGTGTGGAGCTGAGAGAGTGGATGTCTATAATGTAACCCCAGTGTGGAGCGTAGAGAGTGGATGTCTATAATGTAACCCCAGTGTGGAGCGTAGAGAGTGGATGTATATAATGTAACCCCAGTGTGGAGCGTAGAGAGTGGATGTCTATAATGTAACCCCAGTGTGGAGCGTAGAGAGTGGATGTCTATAATGCAACCCCAGTGTGGAGCGTAGAGAGTGGATGTCTATAATGTAACCCCAGTGTGGAGCGTAGAGAGTGGATGTATATAATGTAACCCCAGTGTGGAGCTGAGAGAGTGGATGTCTATAATGTAACCCCAGTGTGGAGCTGAGAGAGTGGATGTCTATAATGTAACCCCAGTGTGGAGCTGAGAGAGTGGATGTCTATAATGTAACCCCAGTGTGGAGCGTAGAGAGTGGATGTCTATAATGTAACCCCAGTGTGGAGCGTAGAGAGTGGATGTCTATAATGTAACCCCAGTGTGGAGCTGAGAGAGTGGATGTCTATAATGTAACCCCAGTGTGGAGCTGAGAGAGTGGATGTCTATAATGCAACCCCAGTGTGGAGCTGAGAGAGTGGATGTCTATAATGTAACCCCAGTGTGGAGCTGAGAGAGTGGATGTCTATAATGTAACCCCAGTGTGGAGCGTAGAGAGTGGATGTCTATAATGCAACCCCAGTGTGGAGCTGAGAGAGTGGATGTCTATAATGCAACCCCAGTGTGGAGCGTAGAGAGTGGATGTCTATAATGTAACCCCAGTGTGGAGCGTAGAGAGTGGATGTCTATAATGTAACCCCAGTGTGGAGCGTAGAGAGTGGATGTCTATAATGCAACCCCAGTGTGGAGCTGAGAGAGTGGATGTCTATAATGCAACCCCAGTGTGGAGCGTAGAGAGTGGATGTCTATAATGTAACCCCAGTGTGGAGCGTAGAGAGTGGATGTCTATAATGTAACCCCAGTGTGGAGCGTAGAGAGTGGATGTCTATAATGCAACCCCAGTGTGGAGCGTAGAGAGTGGATGTCTATAATGTAACCCCAGTGTGGAGCGTAGAGAGTGGGTGTCTATAATGTAATCCCAGGGTTCTGCTTTACTGCTATGTACACAATGGATCACTCATCAATCAGCACTGAAACTTTCCATGATGGGGTGGGTCCTGTGTTTTGTGCAATCATGTGACATGCCTGGAATATTTTTTTTTAGCCCTTTTTCGTGATATCCAATTGGTAGGTACAGTCTTGTCCCATCGCTGCAACTCCCGTATGGACTCGGGAGAGGCGAAGGTCGAGAGCCATGCATCCTCTGAAACACGACCATGCCAAGCCGCAATGCTTCTTGATACGCTGCTCGCTTAACCGGGAAGCCAGCCGCATCAATGTGTTGGAGGAAACACAGTACAACTGGCGACCGTGTCAGCGTACATGCGCCAGGCCCGCCACAGGAGTCGCTAGAGCGCGATGGGACGATGACATCCAAGCCGGCCAAACCCTCCCCTAACTCAGACAATTGAGCACCCCAATTATGCACCACCTCATGGGTCTCCCGGTCGCGGCCGGCTGCGACACAGCCCGGGATCGAACTTGAGTCTATAGGGACGCTTCAAGCACTGCGGTGCAGTGCCTTAGACCGCTGCACCACTCGGGAGGCCCAACTTGCCTGGATTTGAACATTTATTGAAATATTTTTGATCAAACTGTCCCCTTTTCTTTTTATGTCAGATGGTCCAGCACCATCCTCAGACAATGCCTTTTAATTTTTGTGTATTTCTCATTTCTGGATAAGGCTTAAAATACAGGATAAAATCGTGCTATGTCACATGATTGCGCAAAACACAGGCCCCTAGTTGGATTTCTATCTATATACACAGAGGCCCACATTGCACACTAGATAGGAGAATTTATGCAAATTGATACTGATAAGAATTAGGTTTATATTATTTCCTTTTTCCCACTTAAAGCCTATCCGTAATATTCATAAAAGTCACATTTTATCAATATCTTCACTCATTAAGTTCATCACAGTTTTCTACTTCATAGGCACGGCTGTCATGAACTAAATGAAAAAACAAATGTTCAATCAAGTCTTCTTGACAGCACCATGGCAACACAAGAGAAGAAAAACTCTGGGCTAGTCACTACTTTCACCAACCTCCTCTAGTTTCCTCTTCCTCCTCTAGAGAACACATGCGGCAACAAAACAAGTGTCAGGACTATACTGCACTGTAACCATGCAAAGGGAGTTCCTCCGTCCCTCCCCCCTCCCTCCTCCCTCCCTCCCTTCTTCCCGCCCTCCTCTCTATCTGTCATTCACCCTCAGACGACAGGCCACAATGGAGCCCTTCACACGCAGTATCTGAAAGTTGTAATTTAGCATGAAGAGCCATTGAGAGGGGAAGCTAAATATAATCGCTCTATATATATTGCGCATGGCAGAGAGAATAGCAATTAACAGCCAATTAAATGAATCACAGGGGTCAACGGCAGTAGAAGACTAATGATGTCTTTCCGTGCTGCTACCCCATAATCCACTGGAAGAAGAAGAAGAACAACAACAGAGATTTGTGTCTCCAAATCTCTGCAAAACAAGTCGGTTTTAGTGGTGATTATGGACTGTACAATTCACTGATGTTTATCATTGTATTATGCAGGTACCGAGCCGGCTAGGTGAATGAAGTCCTTCCCTAATTGCTGCTGTTCCTTTGAAAAGAACATCTCATCAACGCTTCTACAAAAACAAGGCGAGTCATTATCAGCAGAATGGCATCCATTTTACCCCCACACTTCCCCTCTCTCTGCAGCTGCTGCGAGCTACCATCTAGTTGAAACCCAGTGATCAGGGCAGAATCATCATCGACTCATCCTCACCCTTCCAGGCTCATTCAGAGCCCACCTGCGTAATTGCTGCATCTAACCTTTTCGGAGCCCGAGCTCCTCCACAGGGAGTCAGCATCGCAGCCAGCCAGCCAAATTGGAGCTCCATCGGTATTAATAGAATCTCATCTCATGCCTCCGTCAGATAAAACAAAGGTTGGGTTTCAGGGAAGCAAGTTTGATCTTATTACAAAGGCTGTTGAGACAAACTACAGTACTTAGTGCTGTGTGGATAAAGCAGGATGGAAGGTTGATATGCTGTGCTTTGGCCGTGAGAGAGAGACAGCACATGTTAGCCAGTTCAGTTGGCTTGGCAGGCCATGTCGGGGCTGGGGTTGAGCAATGGACACATGGACAGCGGGACTCGGACTATTGCCCTGGCTCTTTCCAGGGAAGTATGAGTGACCTCATAATCATGTTGCATGTTCATGCTTATTAGATGATTCCATCAGTTCCAGCAGTCATGCAGGCAGGCAACTCAAGAGGGACTTGGCCCATGGGGAGAGATGTGGCTGGGGAGATGTGGGGGTGGAGGTTTGGGGTAGGGGTGAAGTGGGTGAGAAGGGATATCCCTCAATACATCCAGGCTGTATCACATCCAGCCGTTATTGGGAGTCCCATAGGGTGGCGCACAATTGGCCCAGCGTCGTCTGGGTTTGGCCGGGGTAGGCCGTCACCGTAAATAAGAATTTATTCTTAACTGACTTGCCTAGTTAAATAAAGGTTCAATTAATAAAATAAAATAAAATGAAATACTTCACCATTCCTAACCTCCCTTTAGATTTATCATAACCCTCTTAGAACAGTTTTATCCCATGGGGACACATTTCTCAAAAGTATGTGGACACCTGCTCATCGAACATCTCATTCCAAAATCATGGGCATTAAAATGGAGTTGGTCCCCCTTTGCTGCTATAACAGCCTCCACTCTTCTGTGAAGGCTTTCTACTAGATGTTGGAACATTGCTATGGGGACTTGCTTCCATTCAGCCAAAAGAGCATTAGTGAGGTGGTACACTGATGTTGGGCGATTAGGCCTGGCTTGCAGTCGGCGTTCCACTTCATCCTAAAGGTGTTCGATGGGGTTGAGGTAAAGGCTCTGTGCAGGCCAATCAAGCTGTGTGCTTGATTTTATACACCTGTCAGCAACGAGAGTCACAGAAATAGCCAAATCCCTAATTTAAAGGGGTGTCCACGTACTTATCGTATAGCGTATATTACAGTATTTAAAGCTATATGTTATTGTATTGAATACCATTTGTTCTGGTATACAGCACATACCAGCTCTATGAGTGACAAGCAGCAATATTGCTGTATCCATTGTTTTGGTGTATATGCATTGTCATTTATTCATTGTTCTTGATATGTGCTGCAAAAGGAATTGCAACTCGGAGCTTCTACTTGCCTCTTCCATTTTTGTGGTAATGCTGCAATTAGTTGGTGAGTTACCGCTGCTCTGATATCCAAAAGTTATTTCCGGCTGAATGTAATAACACAAATAATGTCTTGGGCTAATTATGTAAGAAATAACACATAAAAAACTAAATACTGCAAAGTTTACGAAGAGCTAGAAGCATGGCAGCCCTATCCGTCGGCGCCATTTTTGTCTGCTAGTGCTATATGGTTTAAAGGCCATGTGGTGCGAAAGCATGATGAAGCGGTTCTGCTGTTCGCATGTCATCGGGCTGTGTGGACAATAGAGGATCGGAGTAGAATAGAGTAGTCTTTGAAGGGGAAAAAAGTAAGGAACTTGTCTGTCGGCTCTGCATTAAGAACATAAATGGTTAAAGAAAATATACCAATTTAATTTAATAAGGACCAAAAAATTGACAGCTGTGCCATATAAATTGCGAAATAGTTAGGAAAAGATTTTCGATGTACCGATTCCATGGTTTTTAAATTGACATGCAAAACAACGCCGGATTCAAAACTAGGCCTACAAGGCCTACAAACCTGACTCCATTACACCAGTTCTGTCAGGAGGAATGGGCCAAAATTCACCCAACTTATTGTGGGAAGCTTGTGGAAGGCTACCCGAAACGTTTGACCCAAGTTAAACAATTTAAAGGCAATGCTACCAAATACTAATTGAGTGTATGTAAACTTCTGACCCACTGGGAACGTGATGAAAGAAGAAAAGCTGAAATAAATCATTCTCTCTACTATTATTCTGACATTTCAGATTCTTAAAATAAAGTGTTGATCCTAACTGACCTAAGACAATTAATTTTTACTAGGATTAAATGTCAGGAATTGTGAAAAACTGAGTTTAAATGCATCTGGCTAAGGTGTATGTAAACTTCCGACTTCAACTGTATATAAGAATGCTGTTCATTGACTATAGCTCAGCGTTCAACACCATAGTACCCTCCAAGTTCATCATTAACCCTTGTGTAGTCTTAACATTCTGTATACTCCCCATGTACTAAGGGTAAAAAATGACCCGCCTTCACTAAACCCCTAAAATAAAGCAGTTTAATTGAATTTTAAACACAAAATCTACTGTGCATGAAGAAACAACCTGTCGTTCATCACAAACTTTGTGAATATCTGGGTTTTACATCTTTACAATGCAGAAAGACTGCATTTAATCAGTAGACACTCATTTTATTATTACACACCTGTCATAATTGTTTTCCTTACTAAACTAGAGGTTTATTATTATTATTATTATTGCTGAAGGTACTGCATAGGTGTAAACATTCATTTTTCAGCAAGAGATATCACTTGTATAGCCTAAGAAAGTAGCAGAATGTGAAGAAAGTAGTTTTGAATGCATTTTATTGATAACAGTCTTACTTTTTTGGCAACATAGTGATATATTCTTACGTACTCTACAATGAGGAATTCAACTACAAAATACTAGTCTTCTCCCACTTTTTTAACCATTGCCCCCTCCCCACACACAAGGTGTATAAACAACAACAATGAATACGAATAAAATAAGATAATAGATACAAAATAAAAACGTGAAGAACATAAATCATTAAACTCTAATTAGCACATGTAAGACATTATGCAAGTGTGTGTGTATGGACTTTGCAGATGTATTTCTCACATGTGCAGCACATAGTATTTGTTTTACAATCCTTCTTTGGGGGACAGAATTGGCATCTCCTCCTCTTGCCTGCCCCAGCTGCAGCCTCAGGTGGATCAGGACAAGATTCAGCCCCCTGAACAGCTTTCACAAGCGCTGCAGAGGCTGCTCTGCGGGGGAGGCGCTCCCTTCTTTGAATGTGGGGGTGTTACAAGTGCCTTCCCCAGCTGCTCCAGGAACACCTTCCTCTTGTTCCGCTTATCAGGCATCCAGGTAGGGTTGATCTTGTTCTATATCACGAAAGCATTGTATGAGGACACATCAATGATGTTATGGAAGATGACCAGGAGCCAGGAGCCAAATCACCTTGTCCAGGTTGTTCACGCCTCCTTTGTTGTGGTTATAGTCCAGGATGAAGGCTGGCTTCCTGTCCTCACAATCACTGATCTCAGTAGTTTTGTGCAGTGTGCTTAGGAGGACCACATTCTTGTTCCTCTTTGGTAGGTAAGAAACAAGAGTGGTGGTGGGGGTGAAGGCAAACTTTGATGAGAAGATCTCTCTCCCCCTTGTTTGCGAGGAGTGCACGGGGGAGCTCAGGCTGTTCTTTCTAACTGTGCCAACCATGATGATCTTCCTCTTCAGGAGCTGCTGGCTGAGTTCATAAGAGGTGAAGAAATTGTCACACGTGACATTGTGCCCCCTCAGTCCATCTGTCACATCAAGCACAACCCGGATCCCCTGGCTCTTCTCCGGGCCTCCACTGGTCGGCTTCCCTGTGTAGACATGCATCTTCCAAGCATAGCTGGATTGTGCATCACAGGCCACCCATATCTTGATGCAATACTTTGCTGGCTTGCTGGGCATATACTGCCGGTGTAATCGGTGCGTGCTGGTGGCAGGGAAGTCAGGCGCAGGAGAACGAACTTGGTATAAACGGAGTTGTTTAATAAGTGCTCACAAAACAAAATATCCAAAATAATAAAAGTGGGTAAAAAACCCGTCGCGCACCAGAACATAACTTGCACATCACAAACAAACAATCACCGACAAGGACATGGGGGGAAACAGATGGTTAAATACACAACATGTAATTGATGAGATGGAACCAGGTGTGATGTAAGACAAGACAAAACCAATGGAAAATGGATCAGCAATGGCTAGAAGGTTGGTGACGTCGACCGCCGAACACAGCCCGAACAAGGAGAGGGACCAACTTTGGCGGAAGTCGTGACAGTACCCTCTCCGACGCGCGGCTGGAGCTGCGCGTCGACACCGACCTCGGGGATGACCCGGAGGGCGAGGCGCAGGGCGATCCGGATGGAGACGGTGGAACTCTCGCAGCATTGAAGGATCCAACATGTCCTCCACCGGAACCCAGCATCTCTCCTCCGGACCATACCCCTCCCAGTCCATGAGGTATTGAAGGCCCCTTGCCTGACGTCTCGAATCCAGTATGGAACGAATGGAGTATGCCGAGGCCCCTCGATGTCCAGAGGGGGCGGAGGAACCTCCCGCACCTCAGACTCCTGGAGCAGGCCAGCCACAACCGGCCTGAGGAGAAACACATGGAGCGAGGGGTTAATGCGGTAATCGGGGGGAAGCTGTAACCTATAACAAACCTCGTTCACTCTCTTCAGGACTTTAAATGGCCCCACAAACCGCGGACCTAGCTTCCGACAGGGCAGGCGGAGGGGCAGGTTTCAGGTCGAGACCCAGACCCGGTCCTCACTGCGGTGACGGTCTGCGCCAACTTTTTGGCACAGCACGGCGCGCTGAAGGTGGACATGGGCGGCGTCCCATGTTTTCTCCGCGCGCCGGAACCAGTCGTCCATCGCAGGAGCCACAATCTGACTCTGATGCCAAGGAGCCAGAACCGGCTGATACCCCAATACACACTGGAAGGGAGAGAGGTTAGTGGAGGAGTGGCGGAGCGAGTTCTGGGCCATATCTGCCCAGGGCACAAACGCTGCCCACCCCCCCCGGCCGGTCCTGGCAATAAGACCTCAGAAACCTATCCACATCCTGGTTAACTCTCTCCACCTGCCCGTTACTCTCGGGGTGAAAACCTGAGGTAAGGCTGACCGAGACCCCCAGACGTTCCATGAACGCATTCCATACCCTAGACGTGAACTGGGGACCCCGATCAGACACTATATCCTCAGGCACCCCGTAGTGCCGGAAGATGTGTGTAAACAGGGCCTCCGCAGTCTGTAGGGCCGTAGGGAGACCGGGCAATGGGAGGAGACGACAGGACTTAGAAAAACGATCCACAACGACCAGGATCGTGGTGTTACCCTGTGAAGGAGGAAGATCAGTCAGGAAATCTACCGACAGGTGCGACCACAGCCGTTGTGGAACGGGTAAGGGTTGTAACTTACCTCTGGGCAGGTGCCTAGGAGCCTTACACTGGGCGCACACCGAGCAGGAGGAAACATAAACCCTCACATCGTTGGCCAAAGTGGGCCAGAAATACTTCCATTTACATATTAGTCATTTAGCAGATGCTCTTATCCAGAGCAACTTACAGTAGTGAATGCATACATTTCATACATTTCATTTCATGCATTTTTTTTTTTTTTTGTACTGGCCCCCCGTGGGAATCGAACCCACAACCCTCAACTATTTTACACCATTTTAAAGATAAGACTCTCGTTAATCTAACCACATTGTCCGATTTCAAAAAGGCTTTACAGCGAAAGCAAAACATTAGACTATGTTAGGAGAGTACATAGACACAAATAATCAAACAGCCATTTTCCAAGCAAGCATATATGTCACATAAACCCAAACCACAGCTAAATGCAGCACTAACCTTTGATGATCTTCATGATGAACTCCTAGGACATTATGTTATACAATACATGCATGTTTTGTTCAATCAAGTTCATATTTATATAAAAAAAACTGCTTTTTACATTAGCATGCGATGTTCAGAACTAGCATACCCGCCGAAAACTTCCGGTGAATTTACTAAATTACTCATGATAAACGTTGACAAAATACATAACAATTATTTTAAGAATTATAGATACAGAACTCCTTTATGCAATCGCTATGTCCGATTTTAAAATAGCTTTTCGGCGAATGCACATTTTGCAATATTCTGAGAACATAGCTCGGCCATCACGGCTAGCTATTTTGACATCCGCCAACTTCGGGGTCACCTAAACTCAGAATTACTATTAAAAAAATTTGATTACCTTTGCTGTTCTTCGTCAGAATGCACTCCCAGGACTTCTACTTCAACAACAAATGTTGTTTTGGTTCCAAATAATCCATAGTTATATCCAAATACCTCTGTTTTGTTCGTGCGTTCAGGTCACTATCCGAAGGGACGCGCGAGTGCATTTCGTGACAAAAAATGTCAAAATATTCCATTACCGTACTTAGAAGCATGTCAAACGCTGTTTAAAACCATTTTTATGCTATTTTTCTCATAAAATAGCGATAATATTCCAACCGGGCAACGTTGTATTCATTCAAAGAGAGAAAGAAAAACATGGTGAGTTCTCGTGACCGCGCATCTCCAGTCCCACTGTCCCCAGGCTGACCACTTACAAACTCTGCTCCTATACTTTGCCCAGAGACAGCAGACACCCCATTCCACTTTCTGGCAGCTTTAGAGAGCCAATGGAAGCCTTAGAAAGTGTCACGTTACAGCACAGATGCTGTATTTTTGATAGAGATGCAACAGAAGGACAACAAATTGTCAGACGGCACTTCCTGCATGGAATCTTCTCAGGTTTTGGCCTGCCATATGAGTTATGTTATACTCACAGACACCATTCAAACAGTTTTAGAAACTTAAGAATGTTTTCTATCCAAATCTACTAATTATATGCATATTCTAGTTTCTGGGCAGGAGTAGTAATCAGATTAAATCGGTTACGTTTTTTTATCCGGCCGTGAAAATACTGCCTCCTATCCCAAAGAAGTTAATAATAAGTGCTCACAAAACACCGAAAACCTAAATAATAAAAGTGGGTACAAAACCCGTCGTGCACCAGAACATAACTTGCACATCACATACAAACAAACAATCACTGACAAGTACATGAGGGGAAACAAGGTGTTAAATACACAACATGTAATTGATGAGTTTGGAACCAGGTGTGATGTAAGACAAGACAAAACCAATGGAAAATGAAAAATGGATCAGCGAAAACCGCCCGAACAAGGAGAGGGATCGACTTTGGCGGAAGTCGTGACAGCCGGAAAGGACAGCGACTTTTGACAAAAGAGATTACTACCAGTTATAAGTATCAGTATCAGTGTCACAGAAAACAATCACATAAATCAATGATATTACAGCAATACATAATAAAATGAACAGTGAAAATCACTTACATTACAGATATGAAAATAAAAATATACCTCTGAATGGAACAAGTTGCTCATCCACTGTTACTTCAGGCCCAGGGTTGAAAAGGTATGGCAGACGTTCCACCCACTTCTCCCAGGCCTCTCTTATGGCCGCCAGTTTGTCTCTCACACGTCTTGCAGGTCTTGGCTCACGGATATTAAATCGTAGCATTCTTGGGAAAGTGTGAAAGACTTTCAGTGGCATTGTGGCACATAAAATCTCCCTTCTACTCTCTGCATCCTAGAGACTACATGTAGCCTCGCCTCGGGACCTTTACACACCCACTAAGATTAGCAGATCAATCTCATCCATCCTTTTCCAGTTTTCTCTCTATTTACAGAAACACGGCAAATTTGTCATCTCCAAGAGGATTTCTTTGATGGCTGATGTATGTACATGTAGAATATTCAGGTGATGTCCTGGGCATGGGCAACTGCCTGTCTTGTGGGCCCTGACATTTTGTGCTGCCATCCTGCCCTGGTTGTCAAATGGTGACAAGGACCATGTTATTTTGCTGTTCTTTGACAAATATTTCTCTCTTTCAGCTTGGGGGATTTCTTCTTCATCTGAAGATGATGCATCATGCTCTGGCTTCTTCTTCAGATACCTTCTCCTCTTCTAAATCATTGTTCTCTTGTTCCTCCTGGACATCTGAAAAAATCAGATCTACGACCTGTTGGGCACTGAAAAGGGCACTCATGGCTTCAGCAAAGAGAGAACTGGGGGGACTGTCATCTGCAGCACCTTTATAGCCTCTGACTGCATTCCCCATTAGTAAACAATACTTTCAAGAAATGTTAATTTTGTCTGAAATTGTGTTTATTTTGTCTGTGAACTTCAGTCATGTGTGGGGTTGTGGAGAGGAGATGCTGCTCATGCACAAGAAAGTTTTGTCTGAGTTCAATCAGTAGCACACAATCTCAATTTCTCATTGTGTGTGTGTGTGTGTGTGTGTGTGTGTGTGTGTGTGTGTGTGTGTGTGTGTGTGTGTGTGTGTGTGTGTGTGTGTCTTTGTGGCGTGTAAATTATTATATAACTGTAAATTATTATATGACCCTAAGACAATCTTTGTACCCTGATGGTGTACAGCTTTCATGGAAACATGAACAAAGGCAATGTTTCATTTTTTCAAATGTTGGGGTAACTCTAGGAAAAGTCATCAAATTTCAAGTACAAAAAATATCATTTAGGGCGTTTTCTCTGCTGTTAAACATTGTGGCGGGTAATTTTTGACCCTTAAGACAACACAAGGGTTAAGCTTGAAGCCCTGGGTCTGAACCCCGCCCTGTGCAACTGGGTCCTGGACTTCCTGACGGGCCGCCCCCCAGGTGGTGAAGGTAGGAAAAAACACCTTCACTTCACTGATCATCAACACTGGGGCACCACAAGGATGCGTGCTCAGCCCCCTCCTGTACTCCCTGTTCCCCCATGGCTGTGTGGCCACGCACGCCTCCAACTCAATCACCAAGTTTGCAGGCGACACAACAGTAGTATGCCTGATTACCAACAATGACAAGACAGACTACAGGGAGGAGGTGAGGGCCCTGGGAAAGTGGTGCCAGGAAAATAACCTCTCACCGAACGTCAACAAAACAAAGGAGCTGATCGTGGACTTCAGAAAACAGCAGACTGAGCACCCCCCCATCCACATCGACGGGACCACCGTGGAGAAGGTGGAAAGCTTCTAGTTCCTCTGCGTACACATCATTGACAAAATTAAATTGTCCACCCAGACAGACAGTGTTATGAAGAAGGCGCAACAGCGCAACAGCGCCTCTTCAACAACAGGAGGCTGAAGAAATTTGGCTTGGCACCTTCAACAACGCATCACCGGGTGCAAACTACCTGCCCTCCAGGACACCTACAGCACCCAATGTCACAGGAAGGCCAAAAAGATCATCAAGGACAGCAACCACCCGAGCCACTGCCTGTTCACCTGCTATCATCCAGAAGGTGAGGTCAGTACAGGTGCATCAGAGCTGGGACCGAGAGACTGAAAAACAGCTTCTATCTCAAGGCCATCAGACTGTTAAATAGCCATCACTAGCACATTAGAGGCTCCTGCCCTATATACATAGACTTGAAATCACTGGCCACTTTAATAATGGATCACAAGTCACTTTAATAATGTTTACATATTTTGTATTACTAATCTCATAAGTACATACTGTATTCTATCCTATTCTACTGTATCTTAACCTCTCTAGGGTCGGCCGGACGAAATCGTCCCACCTACGTAACAGCCAGTGGAATCCTGTGGCGCGTTATTCAAATACCTTAGAAATGCTATTACTTCAATTTCTCAAACATATGACTATTTTACACCATTTTAAAGACAAGACTCTCGTTAATCTAACCACACTGTCCGATTTCAAAAAGGCTTTACAATGAAAGCAAAACATTAGATTATGTCAGCAGAGTACCCAGCCAGAAATAATCAGACACCCATTTTTCAAGCTAGCATATAATGTCACAAAAACCCAAACCACAGCTAAATGCAGCACTAACCTTTGATGATCTTCATCAGATGACACACCTAGGACATTATGTTATACAATGCATGCATGTTTTGTTCAATCAAGTTCATATTTATATCAAAAACCAGCTTTTTACATTAGCATGTGACGTTCAGAACTAGCATACCCCCCGCAAACTTCCGGTGAATTTACTAAAAATGTACTAAATTACTCACGATAAACGTTCACAAAAAGCATAACAATTATTTTAAGAATTATAGATACTGAACTCCTCTATGTACTCGATATGTCCGATTTTAAAATAGCTTTTCGGTGAAAGCACATTTTGCAATATTCTGAGTAGATAGCCCGGCATCACAGGGCTAGCTATTTAGACACCCAGCAAGTTTAGCACTCACCAAAGTCAGATTTACTATAAGAAAAATGTTATTACCTTTGGTGTTCTTCGTCAGAATGCACTCCCAGGACTTCTACTTCAATAACAAATGTTGGTTTGGTCCCAAATAATCCATAGTTATATCCAAATATCCTCTGTTTTGTTCGTGCGTTCAAGACACTATCCGAATGGTAAAGAAGGGTGACGAGCACGACGCATTTCGTGACAAAAAAATTCTAAATATTTCATTACCGTACTTCGAAGCATGTCAACCTCTGTTTAAAATCAATTTTTATGACATTTTCCTCGTAAAAAAGCGATAATATTCCGACCGGGAACCTGTGTTTAGGATAAAAGACGAAAGAAAATAAAAGCATGGGGTCGACTCGTGCACACGCCTAAGCCCATTGTCATCTGATAGAGCACTTGCCAAAAGCGCTAATGTGTTTCAGCCTGGGGCTGGAATTACATCATTCAGCTTTTTCCCGCCTTCTGAGAGCCTATGGGAGCCGTATGAAGTGTCACGTTACAGCAAAGATCCTCAGTCTTCAATTAACAGAGTCAAGAAGCTCAAGGAATGGTCAGACAGGCCACTTCCTGTAAGGAATCTTCTCAGGTTCTTGCCTGCCATATGAGTTCTGTTATACTCACAGACACCATTCAAACAGTTTTAGAAACGTTAGGGTGTTTTCTATCCAAAGCCAATAATTATATGCATATTCTAGTTACTGGGCAGGAGTAGTAACCAGATCAAATCGGGTACGTTTTTTATCCGGCCGTGCAAATACTGCCCCCTATCCCCAACAGGTTAACTCTTACATCTACACGTTCCGCTAGCGGAACGTCTGCTCCAATATCCAATGATGGGCGGGGCGCGAAATACAAACTCCTCTAAAATCCGAAAACTTCCACTTTTCAAACATATGACTATTTTACAGCTATTTAAAGACAAGACACTCCTTTATCTAACCACACTGTCCGATTTCAAAAAGGCTTTACAGCGAAAGCAAAACATTAGATTATGTCAGCAGCATACCCAGCCAGAAATAATCAGACACCCATTTTTCAAGCTAGCATATCATGTCACATAAACCCAAACCACAGCTAAATGCAGCACTAACCTTTTATGATCTTCATCAGATGACACACCTAGGACATTATGTTATACAATACATGCATGTCTGTTCAATCAAGTTCATATTTATATCAAAAACCAGCTTTTTACATTAGCATGTGACATTCAGAACTAGCATTCCCACCGAACACTTCCGGTGATTTTACTAAATTACTCACGATAAACGTTCACAAAAAGCATAACAATTATTTTAAGAATTATAGCTACAGAACTCCTCTATGCACTCGATATGTCCGATTTTAAAATAGCTTTTCGGATGAAGCACATTTTGCAATAATCTAAGTACATAGCCCAGCCATCACGGGCTAGCTATTTAGACACCCAACCAGTTTAGCCTTCACCAAAATCACATTTCCTATAAGAAAAATGTTCTTACCTTTCCTGTTCTTCGTCAGAATGCAGTCCCAGGACTTCTACTTCAATAACAAATGTAGGTTTGGTCCCAAATAATCCATCGTTATGTTCCATCAAGACGTTTTGTTCGTGCGTTCTAGACACTATCCCAACGCTAAATCTCGGCCACGAGCATGGCGCAGAATGTGACAAAAAAATTCTAAATATTCCATTACCGTACTTCGAAGCATGTCAACCGCTGTTTAAAACCAATTTTTATGCAATTCATCTCGTAGAAAAGCGATAATATTCCGACCGGGAATCTGCCTGTCTGTATACTGAGGGAAAAACCGAAAGCCGGGGGCGGGGCGGGTCGCGAGCGCAAGGCTTAGTCCACTGAGTGACCACTTAGCTTTTGCTCTCCTTTGTTTCAGCCAGGGCTTTGAATTACGTCATTCCTGTTTTTCCCGGGCTCTGAGACTCCATTGGAGACGTGGGAAGTGTCACCTAACAGCAGAGATCCTTAGTTTTTGGAAGAGATGTCAAAGAAAGAAAATAAAAGGTCTGACAGGGTACTTCCTGAACAGAAGCATCTCAGGTTTTTGCCTGCCATAGGAGTTCTGTTATACTCACAGACACCATTCAAACAGTTTCAGAAGCTGTGGAGTGTTTTCTCTCCAAAGCTAATAATTATATGCATATTCTAGTTTCTGGGCAGGACTAATAATCAGATTAAATCGGGTACGTTTTTTATCCAGCCGTGAAAATACTGCCCCCTAGCCATAAGAGGTTAATCAATGCGCTCTGACATTGCTCGTCCAAGTATTTATATATTCTTAATTCCATTCCTTTACTTTAGATTTGTGCGTCACAGGCGTCGATGAAAGGTGACCAAAACGCAGCGGGTATAGTGCTCATCTTCTTATATTTATTTATAAAGTGAACACTTAAACGAAAACAACAAACCGACAATCAACAGTTCTGCAAGGTACACAGACTATACAGAAAGCAACCACCCAGAAAAACACAGGAAAAACAGGCTGCCTAAGTATGGCTTCCAATCAGAGACAACGAAAAACACCTGCCTCTGATTGGAAACCATACTCGGCCAAACATGGAAAAAGAAATATAGATATAGAAAACTAGAACCAAAATCCCTTAGAACCAAAAAAAACCAAAACACACAAAACAAACATCCCCTGACACGCCCTGACCATACTACAATTACAAATGACCTCTTTACTGGTCAGGATGTGACATTGTGTGTATTGTTAGATATTACTTGTTAGATATACTGCACTGTTGGAGCTAGAAACACAAGCATTTTGCTCCACCCACAATAACATCTGCTAAACATGCGTATGTGACAAATAATATTTGATTTGACATTGTGGCGGATTGACATGAGCAATGTCACTCACACACAGACGTGAGCCGCTCGGTACTCGCAGATTAGATGCATCCTGGGAAATCTCCTCTTGTTGGGCTCGTCCCGTATGCGGGACGGACATCCAGCGGACATCCAGCGAAAAATCCTATCGCCATTAGCATAACAACATTTAATATATATATTTTTTCAAATATAGGACTATGTTATATCGTTTTATAGATACACCTCTCCTGAATCGAACCACGTCGTCCGATTTCAAAAAGGCTTTACAGCAAAAGCAAAACATTAGATTAAGTTAGAGGAGTATATCGTAAAAGTAGCCACATAGCCATTTTCCGACCAACCACATGCATCACAAATAACCAAAAAACAGCTAAATGCAGCACTAACCTTTGACAATCTTCATCAGATGACACTCCTAGGACATCATGTTACACAATACATGCATTCTTTTGTTCGATAAAGTTCATATTTATATATAAAAACAGCATTTTACATCGGCGCGTGACGTTGACTAACTATTTTCCCTCAAATGCATCCGGTGAAACAGCGCTACAATTTACTAAATTACTATTCTAAAACATTTTTAAAATGTAATATTGTCATTCTAAGATTTATAGATGAATATCTCTTGAAAGCACCTGTAATGCCAGATTTAAAAATAACTTTACAGGGTAATCACACTTTGCGATAAAAGGGGAGCTCCAATAAGATTCAAGGGGGACGATTGCATTGTCTTTCTAAACGTTTCGAAAGGGGAGGGTAGCCAGGGGCGCCGGCGTCATAATGGTGATGGCCCTTTCCATGTGACCACTTTCCACAGCCTCTCATTCTGCCAGTTTTCACAGTAGGAGGCTCAAACCACTTTGTAAAGACTGGGGACATCCAGTGGAAGCAATAGGAAGTGCTCAATGCACCATTGCTCACGGTGTGATTTATAGGCAAAGTGATGAAG
The DNA here is from genome assembly GCF_901001165.1 of Salmo trutta. Lineage (NCBI taxonomy): Eukaryota > Metazoa > Chordata > Actinopteri > Salmoniformes > Salmonidae > Salmo > Salmo trutta. The sequence goes on along the minus strand of NW_021822841.1, from coordinate 43,097 downwards.
TTGAGTCCGCAATTCAGAATTCCACTTCCTGTTACGATCTGTCTCGGGGTTTTGACTGCCATATGGGTTCTGTTATACTCACAGACACCATTCAAACAGTTTTAGAAACTTGAGGGTGTTTTCTATCCACAAGTATTAATTATATGCATATCCTAGCTTCTGAGTTTGAGTAGGAGGCCATTTAAAATGGGCACAAATTTTTTCAAAAATCGCTGTAGCGCCCCCTATCCTAGGCGACCGACAAGAGGTTAAAGAATATGGCTAGCGAGCGAGTGAGCACAGCAAGGACCTTGCTGCTATACGCTATCAGAGATACAGAGCATGGACACAGAAGAAATTCTCTTCTTTTATTACTCATTTCTTTCTTTCTCTCTCGCTCTATCCCTCTCTTTCTGGCCTCAGCACACACAAGCAGGCACACACAAATGAACACACACAAACATACACTTCACAGACTGTTGTTATAGTCTTAACCTGTCTGGGGTATGTGGGACGATTTCGTCCCACCTACGTAACAGCTACTGATATTCCAGTGGCGCGATTTTTGAATCGTTAGAAATACTATTACTTCAATTTCTCAAACATATGACTATTTTACAGCTATTTAAAGACAAGAATCTCGTTAATCTAACCCCACTGTCCGATTTCAAAAAGGCTTTACAACGAAAGCAAAACATTAGATTATGTCAGCAGAGTGCCCAGCCAGAAAAAATCAGACAGCCATTTTTCAAGCTAGCATATCATGTCACATAAACCCAAACCACAGCTAAATGCAGCACTAACCTTTGATGATCTTCATCAGATGACACACCTAGGACATTGTGTTATACAATACATGCATGTCTGTTCAATCAAGTTCATATTTATATCAAAAAACAGCTTTTTGCATTAGCATGTGACGTTCAGAAAACGCATAACCCCCGGCAAACTTCCGTTGAATTTACTAACAGTTTGCTAAATTACTCACAATAAACGTTCACAAAAAGCATAACAATTATTTTAAGAATTATAGATACATTACTCCTCTATGCACTCGATATGTCCGATTTTAAAATAGCTTTTCGGATGAAGCACATTTTGCAATAATCTAAGTACATAGCCCGGCATTACAGGGCTAGCTATTTAGATACCCACCCAGGTCAGCATCCACCAAAATCACATTTCCTATAAGAAAAATGTTCTTACCTTGCTTGTTCTTCATCAGAATACACTGCCAGGACTTCTACTTCAATAACAAATGTTGGTTTGGTCCCAAATAATCCATCGTTATATCCAAACAGCGACGTTTTGTTCGTGAGTTCTAGAATGCTTCTTCCCGGTTTCGCGCATGGCGCATTGGCGTGTCAAAAATGTCTAAATATTCCATTACCGTACTTCGAAGCATGTCAACCGCTGTTTAAAACCAATTTTTATGCCATTTATGTCGTAGAGAAGTGATAATATTCCGACCGGGAGTATGCATTGAGCCTAAACAGCCGAATAAAATTTCTCCTCAGAAGCGACTCATGCACGCGCATCATTGAAAGGTCCTCGGAGCATCCACTTACAAAAGGCGATAATATGTTTCAACCTGAGGCTCCCTCGTAAACCTTCAGTTATTTCGCGGGCTCTGAGAGCCTATTGGAGCCCTGGGAATTGTCACGTTACAGCTAAGATCCTTACTTTTCAATAAAAAGATGCAAGACGCACGACTCCTTGTCAGACAGGGTACTTCCTGCTTGAAACCTTGTCAGGTTTTTGCCTGCCATAGGAGTTCTGTTATACTCACAGACACCATTCAAACAGTTTTAGAAAATTCAGAGTGTTTTCTATCCAAACCTGAACAATAATATGCATATTCTAGCTTCTGAGTTGGTGTAGGAGGCAGTTAAAAATGGGAACATATTTTTCCAAAATTCTCAATACTGCCCCCTAGCCCAGACAGGTTAACAATGCAGAGAGATTCAGTAGTGATGTAGCACTGGTTTTTGTACAGGGAATCCTTAGTGTGTCACAAATTTATGGAGATTAATGAGGATTCGATTTGTTATGGCGAAACAACTTCCATCGTGGTGGGTGGGGGTGCGGGAGCAAGAACGAGGGATGGGTGGAACAGAGGGGAGGGTCACAATGCCAGGCCACGGACACTACTTAAAAAAAAATATTTAGAACGACAAAGGGTCCTTTTCATCTGTGGTAGGCAAAAAAGAAGGGAAAAAAGAAAGTGATCATTCCACACACATATTGTAGCTACCGTACGATTTCTGGCCTCAGTTTTAACCCCTGGTAAATGAAACTCAAATCCCTGGTAAATGAATCTCAAACCCCTGGTAAATGAAGCTCAAACCCCTGGTAAATTAATCTCAAAACCCTGGTAAATGAATCTCAAACCCCTGGTGAATTAAGCTCAAACCCCTAGTAAATTAAGCTCAAACCCCTGGTGAATGACAAGAGGGAATAAAAAAAGTGTTTATGGAAAATGTAGAGGTGGGAGAGAGGGCAGACATTTTAAATGGAAATTAATTAGAGACAGAGAGAGACAGAGAGAGAGAGAAGGATGGGTGGGGAGAGGCAAGAGGAGGAGAGACAAAGGGGGAAGAAGGAGAAAGAGAAAAGAGAGAGGATTACCTAGCTGGAGTGAGTAGGAGGGATTCTCCTTTCTCTACTATTAAAGGCTTAATGGGATAGGGATCCCCCTGGAAACAACAGCCCACACAAACACACATCAAATTAGCATGATACAAAATCCCCATCAAAATCCATTCGTTTTTTCACTAGAGATATCTTTTTGAATGGGCTGCATCTCAATCCACTGCATCTGCCGATGTCGGCATTCCGAATCTGCGTCCCGAAAATCGTCTTCTCACGAAAACATCTGCAGAGTCCCAATGGTTTGGGACAGAAAATAATATGACCCCACTATGGAAAGCTGAGACTCTCACAAAGTTTTTTTTTAAAGAAAGTTTAATAAGCTCTTTTACTGCATTTCTATACAATTTAAAAACTATATTTGGCGAACAGCAAAAACAAGCCAAAATGATCCCAGCCATTATCACATTGGTTGCTGTATCTCAGGGTTAGTCAACTAGGTTTGGCTTCGGTACAATTTTTTCTGAGTTAATAGTCGACGGGCCAGAACATAATTAGCATATAATATTAACACAATTAATAGGCCTACACTACAAATTGAACAACATTTTTAACAAGGTAAATTAGTACATAATACATTCAGTGACAATAAAATAATTTTGATCTGATTAAGTTCATAAAATCAGCAATATCTCTATTCAATTATAATTTTTTGTTTATTCCTCTGCGCGTTGATTGGTGGGGAAAAACAGATCTACATAGCCTACTGGAGTCTATGCTAGTTTTTTATGTCAACATTCATTCAGAACAATTAGCTTGAAAACAAGAGAACATGTCGCTCTCAAAAAGTATCAAAAGAAAGGTGGATAATGAAAATTGAAGTTTCAGGGAAGAATGGGCAGAGATATGTGCGTTCATCTTACCATCTTTCTCCAATGCCAAGCCAGTGTGTCTTATTTGCAATGAAAATGTCACTGTTGAAAAGGATTCCATCTCGGACGGCATTATGAATCTAAGCATGGTACTTTCAAAGGGGCCTTCCTGCCCCAGACAGGCCCGATGCAGAAAAATTTAAGCATTAACTACAAGCTACAAACACAGCAGCAGAATCCTCCTTCATGGCCTGACCCAACAACAGAAGGTCCATGGGGGACCAATATGGAAGAAAAAAAATGTGTGAAATGTATGCATTCACTAATGTAAGTCGCTCTGGATAAGAGCGTCTGCTAAATGACTAAAATGTAAATGTAAAAAATGTGACAACAGTTGGTGCGATTATTCGCAAATGGAAGAAACAGAAAAGAACTGTCAATCTCCCTCGGCCTGGGGCTCCATGCAAGATCTCACCTCGTGGAGTTGCAATGATCATGAGAACGGTGAGGAATCAGACCAGAACTACATGGGAGGATCTTGTCAATGATCTCAAGGCAGCTGGGACCATAGTCACCAAGAAAACAATTGGTAACACACTACGCCGTGAAGGACTGAAATCCTGCAGCGCCCGCAAGGTCCCCCTGCTCAAGAAAGCACATATACATGCCCGTCTGAAGTTTGCCAATGAACATCTGAATGATTCAGAGGACAACTGGGTGAAAGCGTTGTGGTCAGATGAGACCAAAATGGAGCTCTTTGGCATCAACTCAACTCGCCGTGTTTGGAGAAGGAGGAATGCTGCCTATGACCCCAAGAACACCATCCCCACCGTCAAACATGGAGGTGGAAACATTATGCTTTGGGGGTGTTTTTCTGCTAAGGGGACAGGACAACTTCACCGCATCAAAGGGACGATGGACGGAGCCATGTACCGTCAAATCTTGGGTGAGAACCTCCTTCGCTCAGCCAGGGCATTGAAAATGGGTCGTGGATGGGTATTCCAGCATGACAATGACCCAAAACACACGGCCAAGGCAACAAAGGAGTGTCTCAAGAAGAAGCACATTAAGGTCCTGAGTGGCCTAGCCAGTCTCCACACCTTAATCCCATAGAAAATCTGTGGAGGGAGCTGAAGGTTCGAGTTGCCAAACGTCAGCCTCGAAACCATAATGACTTGGAGAAGATCTGCAAAGAGCAGTGGGACAAAATCCCCCCTGAGATGTGTGCAAACCTGGTGGCCAACTACAAGAAGCGTCTGACCTCTGTGATTGCCAACAAGGGTTTTGCAACCAAGTACTAAGTCATGTTTTGAAGAGGGGTCAAATACTTATTTCCCTCATTAAAATGCAAATCAATTTATGACAGTTTTGACATGCGTTTTTCAGGATTTTTTTGTTGTCATTCTGTCTCTCACTGTTCAAATAAACTTACAATTAAAATTATAGACTGATCATTTCTTTGTCAGTGGGCAAACGTACAACATCAGCAGGGGATCAAATATTTTTTTCCCTCACTGAGTCCTTCTTACCTCAGCTGATATATCAAAGTGCTGTACAGAAACCCAGCCTAAAACCCCAAACAGCAAGCAATGCATGTGTAGAAGCACAGTGGCTAGGAAAAACTCCCTAGAAAGGCCAAAACCTAGGAAGAAACCTAGAGAGGAACCAGGCTATGAGGGGTGGCCAGTCCTCTTCTGGCTGTGCCGGGTGGAGATTATAACAGAACATGGCCAAGAAGTTCAAATGTTCATAAATGACCAGCATGGTGAAATAATAGTAACCACAGTGAACAGGTCAGGGTTTCATAGCCACAGGCAGACCAGTTGAAACTGGAGCAGCAGCACGGCCAGGTGGACTGGGGACAACAAGGAGTCATCATGCCAGGTAGTCCTGAGGCATGGTCCTAGGGCTCAGGTTCTCCGAGAGAGAGAGAAAGAAAGAAAGACAGAATTAGAGAGCATAGTTAAATTCACACAGGACACCGGATAAGACAGGAGAAATACTCCAGATAACATACTGACCCTAGCCGAGGAGGGGTCAGGAGACACTTTGGCCCCATCCGATGATACCCCCGGACAGGGCCAAACAGGCAGGATATAACCCCACCCACTTTGCCAAAGCACAGCCCCCACACCACTTTAGGGATACCTTCAACCACCAACTTACCATCCTGAGACAAGGTCGAGTATAGCCCACAAAGAGGGGGGCGCCAACCCAGACAGGAAGACCACGTCAGTGACTCAACCTACTCAAGTGATGCACCCCTCCTAGGGACGGCATGGAAGAGCACCAGTAAGCCAGTGACTCAGCCCCTGTAATAGGGTTAGAGGCAGAGAATCCCAGTGGAGAGAGGGGAACCGGCCAGGCAGAGACAGCAAGGGTGGTTCGTTGCTCCAGTGCCTTTCCGTTCACCTTCACACTCCTGGGCCAGACTACACTCAATCATAGGACCTACTGAAGAGATGAGTCTTCAATAAAGACTTAAAGGTTGAGACCGAGTCTGCGTCTCTCACGTGGGTAGGGAGACCATTCCATAAAAATTGAGCTCTATATGAGAAAACCCTGCCTCCAGCTGTTTGCTTAGAAATTCTAGGGACAATTAGGAGGCCTGCGTCTTCTGACCATAGCGTACGTGTAGGTATGTACGACAGGACCAAATCGGAAAGATAGGTAGGAGCAAGCCCATGTAATGCTTTGTAGGTTAGCAGTAAAACCTTGAAATAAGCCCTTGCCTTAACAGGAAGCCAGTGTATGGAGGAAAGCACTGGAGTAATATGATCAACTGTTTTGGTTCTAGTCAGGATTCTAGCAGCCGTATTTAGCACTAACTGAAGTTTATTTAGTGCTTTATCCGGGTAGCCGGAAAGTAGAGCATTGCAGTAGTCTAACCTAGAAGTAACAAAAGCATGGATTCATTTTTCTGCCTCATTTTTGGACAGAAACTTTCTGATTTTTGCAATGTTACGTAGATGGAAAAAAAGCTGTCCTTGAAACAGTCTTGATATGTTCGTCAAAAGTGAGATCAGGGTCCAGAGTAACGCCGATGTCCTTCACAGTTTTATTTGAGACGACTGTACAACCATCCAGATTAATTGTCAGATTCAACAGAAGATCTCCTTGTTTCTTGGGACCTAGAACAAGTATCTCTGTTTTGTCCGAGTTTAAAAGTAGAAAGTTTGCAGCCATCCACTTCCTTATGTCTGAAACACAGGCTTCTAGCGAGGGCAATTTTGGGGCTTCACCATGTTTCATTGAAATGAACAACTGTGTGTCATCCGCATAGCAGTGAAAGTTAACATTATGTTTTTGAATGACATCCCCAAGAGGTAAAATATATAGTGAAATCAATAGTGGTCCTAAAACGGAACCTTGAGGAACACCGACATTTACAGTTGATTTGTCAGAGGACAAACCATTCACAGAGATAAACTGATATCTTTCCGACATATAAGATCTAAACCAGGCCAGAACTTGTCGGTGTAGACCAATTTGGGTTTCCAATTTCTCCAAAAGAATGTGATGATCGATGGTATCAAAAGCAGCACTAAGGTCTAGGAGCACAAGGACAGATGCAGAGCCTCGGTCTGACTCCATTAAAAGGTAATTTACCACCTTCACAAGTGCAGTCTCAGTGCTATGATGGGGCCTAAAACCAGACTGAAGCATTTCGTATACATTGTTTGTCTTCAGGAAGGCAGTGAGTTGCTGTGCAACAGCTTTTTCTAAACATTTTGAGAGGAATGGAAGTTTCGATATAGGCCGGTAGTTTTTTATATTTTCTGGGTCAAGGTTTGGCTTTTTCAAGAGAGGCTTTATTACTGCCACTTTTAGTGAGTTTGGTACACATCCGGTGGATAGAGAGCCATTTATTATGTTCAACATAGGAGGGCCAAGCACAGGAAGCAGCTCTTTCAGTAGTTTAGTTGGAATAGGGTCCAGTATGAAGCTTGAAGGTTTAGAGGCCATGATTATTTTCATCATTGTGTCAAGAGATATAGTACTAAAACACTTGAGTGTCTCCCTTGATCCTAGGTCCTGGCAGAGTTGTGCAGACTCAGGACAACTGACTCATTCATTTGATTTCATGATAGGAATCAACACGATTCCTATCATTTTCACTAGCATTGCAACAAAATGCAAACCGATTTCAAGGGGACATCTCAGTAACTGTAGTGACCATTAGTAGTGCAAGTTTGTTTGACAAGAACATTGGGGTGTGCAATTTCAAACCTAAATATAAAATGTTGGCCTGTTTCAAGAATGAATGGGTTCCCTTCCCAATCAAAGGTGACATGCATAATACTGGCATGTGGTGTGCTCCACAACATAGCCCTGAGGCATGGTATTGAAATGGATGCAGAGATTAGAACGGATCCCAAGAGCCTCCTAACCCACCACCCAATGGAACACCTGCCCCGGCTGATGCAGTGAGAAGGAGGCGGCAGCTCATACTGAGATTGGTGGTAAGAAACAAAATGCCAGACAATATACAAAGCATAATTTTTTTATTCATGTTGTGGAAAATGTTCAACAATTGCATTATGTAAATGAATTAAAACCCTGCGTATTCTTGCAAGTTCAGTCACAATCTGCCCAACCAATGTGTTCAACTCGTTCTGGGTTTGCAGGACTGAGGCGGTCGACACACAAACTGTAGACGTGGACGCAGATGTGGATGGACCCTCGACTCCTGTGGCCAAACTTTTCCCCTCACTCCTGGCACCTGCGGGTCTGCGACACTTGGGAACCGGGGCCTCACGGACTTCATCCCGCCCTGTGTGGAGGGTGCACGGGCTGCAATGCAGCTTCCCTTGGTGGAGGGGGCACCCTCACCCAGCGCACAGACTGCAACGCAGCTTCCCCCGTTTCTATGTGAATAAAATAAATCAGTACATGTCTTGTATATTAAGTTACTGACATTCTCTGAGTTACTTACCGTGATCCAATGACGCAGTCATGGGGGTTTCGTGCGCCGACTTCACCGTTTCCGATGTCACTGCTAAACGCTGTAAAAGTTGGGATTAAACCATATGAAAAATTAAAATAAAGCAAAATAGAAGTAACTCGACATTGGAGCATGTGTCAGTGTATGCACTTTCCCCAATGACTGCCCCGATTTGCTGGTACATTTGGGAGAGCTCCGGCATGCCAGGCCCCCCTCCCGTTGCCTTAATGCTATGGTTATGTATGGCTATTCTTTTTTTCCCTTGCAGTTTAAGGTCAGACCATTTCTCTTTCACATCAGCCACAGTTCTTCCTTGCTGCCCCACCTCGTTCACTGCAGCGGCGACACACACCCAAGCTACCTGTTTGGCTTTGTTTGTCAACCCACTATTTAGTACACCGAATAATACGTGTTGCCTGTCTTCAATGTCTTCTACCATCGCCGTGATCTCATCTTCCAAAAAGTTTGCTTTTCTCTTTTGGTCCATGGCTATTCCTGACTAAACCCTCATTTGTGCTAGCATTATATAAGGGCAAATCGCTGATTGTAAGGTACGTTCAGGTGCCGTCAATTTTACGTTATTTTGAGATTATAAACTCAGCAAAAAAAGAAACGTCCTCTCACTGTCAACTGCGTTTATTTTCAGCAAACTTAACATGTGTAAATATTTGTATGAACATAACAAGATTCAACAACTGAGACATAAACTGAACAAGTTCCACAGACATGTGACTAACAGAAATTGAATAATGTGTCCATGAACAAAGGGGGGTCAAAATCAAAAGTAACAGTCAGTATCTGGTGTGGCCGCCAGCTGCATTAAGTTCTGCAGTGCATCTCCTCCTCATGGACTGCACCAGATTTGCCAGTTCTTGTTGTGAGATGTTACCCACTCTTCCACCAAGGCACCTGCAAGTTCTTGGACATTTCTGGGGGGAATTGCCCTAGCCAGAGCCCGGACTTGAACCCCATAAAACATCTCTGGAGAGACCTGAATATAGCTGGGCAGCAATGCTCCCCATCCAACCTGACAGAGCTTGAGAGCATCTGCAGAGAAGAATGGAAGAAACTCCCCAAATACAGGTATGCCAAGCTTGTAGTGTCATACCCGAGAAGACTCGAGGCTGTAATCGCTGCCAAAGGTGCTTCAACAAAGTACTGAGTAAAGGGTCTGAATACTTATGTAAATGTGAAATTTCAGTTTTTATTTGAAAATACTTTTGCTAAAATGTTTAAAAAACTGTTTTTGCTTTGTCATTATGAGGTATTGTGAGGTATTGATGAAAAAAACAATTTAATACATTTTAGAATAAGGCTGTGACGTAACAAAATGTGGAAAATGTCAAAAGATCTGAATACTTTCTGAATACACTGTACAAATACACAGCCTATTAGCTATATAATTAGCCACTACACATTAACTCACATTAATTTAGCTCTGGGATTAAAAAGTATAATGTTATACCTACAGAGGGCTCTGTTAGTATTTTAACAAAAGGTAAACATATACTTTAGCTTTACTTTGTTGCGGTTTTACAGCAAATTTTCTTCTGTCATGACTTATGCCATGTTAATATGATTTGGGACCCTCCCTAGTGGCGCAGCGGTTTAAGACACCGCATCTCATTGCTAGCGGCATCGCTACAGACCCTGGTTCGATTCCAGACTGTATCACAACCGGCAGTGATTGGGAGTCCCATAGGGTGGCACACAATTGGCCCAGTGTTGTCCGGATAAGGGTTTGGCCGGGGTAGGCTGTCATTGTAAACAAGAATTTGTTCTTAACTGACTTGCCTAGTTAAATAAAATGTTTTATCTGAGCGAGAGTTACTAACAAAATCAATTTGGGCAGCCTGGAGGTCAGGGCGCCTGGGCATGTGCTGGTTGGTAATTCGGCAATGATTACTACAAGTTTAGATAGCTGGCTACAGCAATGAGACTAATTTACCTGAGGTTGGATTAATACTGTGAAATTGTGAAAATTATGACCATGCCCTTTTAGTGTAAGAGCTGATTCAAAAAAACAGCTGAAACGGCTGTTTTGGTGGAATGGCATTTTGGCCTGCCTGGTGATGTCTCCAGGTGGTAAATTAGTTCATGGAAAACCCAGAGTTACCTCTACTGCAGAGGATAAATTCATTAGAGTTACCAGCCTCAGAAATTGCAACTCAAATAAATGCTTCACAGAGTTCAAGTAACAGACACATCTCAACAGCAACTGTTCAAAGGGGACCATGTGAATCAGGCCTTCATGGTCGAATTGCTGCAAAGAAACCATTACTGAAGGACGTCAATAAGAAGAAGAGACTTGCTTGGGCCAAGAAACACGAGCAATGGACATTAGACCAGTGGAAATCTGTCCTTTGGTCTGGTGTCCAAATTGGAGATTTATGGTTCCAACCGCCATGTCTTTGTGAGACACGGTGTGAGTGAACGGAAGATCTCCGCATGTGTATTTCCTACCGTAAAGCATGGAGGAGGTGTTATGGTGTGGGGGTGCATTGCTGGTGACACTGTCAGTGATTTACTTAGAATTCAAGGCACACTTAACCAATATGGCTACCGCAGCGATACGCCATCCCATCTGGTTCGATTTAGTGGGACTATCATTTGTTTTTCAACAGGACAATGACCCAACACACCTCAAGGCTGTGTAAGGGCTATTTGAACAAGAAGGAGAGTGATGGAGAGCTGCATCAGATTACCTGGCCTCCACAATCCCCGGATCTCAACCAAATTGAGATGGTTTGGGATGAGTCAGACCACAGAGTGAAGGAAAAGCAGCTAACGTCACGCCCTGACCTTTTGAGATCCTTTTATGTCTCTATTTTGGTTGGTCAGGGCGTGAGTTGGGGTGGGCATTCTATGTCCTTTTTTCTATGTTTGGTATTTCTTTGTTTCGGCTGGGTATGGCTCTCAATCAGGGACAGCTGTATATCGTTGTTGCTGATTTGGAGCCCTACTTAGGCAGCCTGTTTTCCTTTGGGTTTTGTGGGTAGTTCATTTCTGTTTAGTGTTTTGCACCTGACAGAACTGTTTGGCTGTCGGTTTCTTGTTTTTTTGGTTAAAGTGTTCTATCTTTAATAAATTCATGATGAGCACTAACCACGCTGCGCCTTGGTCTACTCTCTTCAACGACGGCCGTTACAGAACTACCCACCAACAGAAGACCAAGCAGCGTGGTTTGGAGCATCGGGGGGAAGGATGGACATGGGAGTTGGAACGTCAACTCTGGGAGGACAAGCGAAGGGAGCTATGGGAACCTGAGAGGCAGCCCCCAAAAAATTTTATGTCTTCACTTTTATTCTGTAGATAGTAAAAAGAAAGAAAACCCCTTGAATGAGTAGGTGTGTCTAAACTTTTGACTGGTACTATACAGTTGAAGTTTACATACACTTAGGTCGGAGTCATTAAAACTCGTTTTTCAACCACTCCCCAAATTTCTTGTTAACAAACTATAGTTTTGGCAAGTCGGTGAGGACATCTACGTTGTGCATGACACAAGACATTTCTCCATAAATTGTTCACAGACAGATTATTTCACTTATAATTCACTGTAACAATGTAGAAGTTTACATGCACTAAAGTGACTGTGCCTTTAAACAGCTTGGAAAATTCTAGAAATTATGTCATGGCTTTAATTAATAAGCTTCTGATAAGCTAATTGAAACCATTTGAGTCAATTGGAGGTGTACCTGTGGATGTATTTCAAGGCCTACCTTCAAACTCAGTGCCTCTTTGCTTGACATCATGAGAAAATCAAAAGAAATCAGCCAAGACCTCAGAAAAGAAATTGTTGACCTCCACAAGTCTGGTTTATCCTTGGGAGCAATTTCCAAACGCCTGAAGGTACCACGTTCATCTGTACAAATAATAGTACGCAAGTATAAACACCATGGGACCACACAGCCATCATACCGCCCAGGAAGTAGACGTGTTCTGTCTCCTAGAGATGGACGTACTTTGGTGCGAAAAGTGAAAATCAATCACAGAACAACAGCAAAGGACCTTGTGAAGATGCTGGAAGAAACAGGTACAAAAGTATCCATATCCACAGTAAAACGAGTCCTATATCGACATAACCTGAAAGGCCGCTCAGCAAGGAAGAAGCTACTGCTCCAAAACCGCCATAAAAAAGTCAGACTACGGTTTGCAACTGCACATAGGGACAAAGATCAGACTTTTTGGAGAACTTTCCTCTGGTCCGATGAAACAAAAATAGAACTGTTTGGCCATAATGACCATCGTTATGTTTGGAGGAAAAAGGGGGATGCTTGCAAGCTGAAGAACACCATCCCAACCGTGAAGCACAGGGGTGGCAGCATCATGTTGTGGGGGTGCTTTGCTGCAGGAGGGAATGGTGCACTTCACAAAATAGATGGCATCATGAGGAATTTAAAATTATATGGATATATTGAAGCAACATCTCAAGACATCAGTCAGGAAGTTAAAGCTTGGTCACAAATGGGTCTTCTAAATGGACAATGACCCCAAGCATACTTCCAAAGTTGTGGCAAAATGGCTTAAGGACAACAAAGTCAAGGTATTGGAATGGCCATCACAAAGCCCTGACCTCAATCCTATAGAAAATATGTGGGCAGAACTGAAAAAGTGTATGTGAGCAAGGAGGCCTACAAACCTGACTCAGTTACACCAACTCTGTCAAGAGGAATGGGCCAAAACTCATCCAACTTATTGTGGGAAGCTTGTGGAAGGCTACCCGAAACGTTTAACCCAAGTTAAACAATTTGAAGGCAATGCTACCAAATACTAATTGAGTGTATGTAAACTTCTGACCCACTGGGAATGTGATGAGAGAAATAAAAGCTGAAATAAATAATTCTCTCAACTGTTATTCTGACATTTCACATTCTTAAAATAAAGTGTTGATCCTAACTGACCCAAGACAGGGAAGTTTTACTAGGATTAAATGTCAGGAATTGTGAAAAACTGAGTTTAAATGTATTTTGCTGAGGTGTATGTAAACTTCCGACTTCAAATGTATATAAAAAAATGTTTTAATGAAACATTGAACTTGGCCTTACTGCTAATAACATTTCGTATCCTCATATGTACTGTAGCTCCAGCCCTGTACCGTCAATGTGCTAACTTCTGTCTGTAGCTTCCGAACTGTTTGGGCAACAAACTACTGACCCCACCATCTAAAGCTGAGACTCTGACATGTGCACTATATATACAAAAGAATGTGGACACCCCTTCAAATTAGTGGATTCAGCTATTTCAGCCACGACCGCTGCTAATAGATGTATAAAATCAAGCACACAGCCATGTAATCTCCATAGACAAACACTAACAGTACAGTGAATGGCCTTACTGAAGAGCTCGGTGACTTTCACCGTGGCAACATCATAGAATGCCAGCATTCCAACAAGTTAGTTTGTCAATATTCTGCCCTGCTTCAGCTGTCCCGGTCAACTGTAAGTGCTGTTATTGTGAAGTGGAAAAGTATAGCAACAACTGCTCAGTCGCGAAGTGGTAGGCCACACAAGCTCACAGAATGGGACCACCGAGTGCTGAAGGGTGTGTAGCGCGTAAAACATTGTCTGTCCTCGGTTGCAACACGCAACAAGAACTGTTTGTCGGGTGCTTCATGAAATGGGTTTACGTGGCCGAGCAACCACACAGAAGCCTAAGATCACCATGCGCCATGCCAAGCATCAGCTGGAGTGATGTAAAGCTCGCCACCATTAGACTCTGGAGCAGTGGAAACACGTTCTCTGGAGTGATGAATCACGCTTCACCATCTGGCAGTCTGACGGACGAATCTGGGTTTGGCGGATGCCGGGAGAACGCTATCTGTCCGAATGGATGGATCCAACTGTAAAGTTTGGTGGAGGAGGAATAATGGGTTTGGGCTGTTTTTCGTGGTTCGAGCTAGGCCCCTTAGTTCCAGTAAAGGGAAATCCTAATGCTACAGTATACAATGACGTTCTAGACGATTCTGTGCTTCCAGCTTTGTGGCAACAGTTTGGGGAAGGCCCTTTCTTGTTTCAGCATGACAATGCCACCGTGCACGAAACGAGGTATCATACAGGAATGGTTTGTCGAGATCAGTGTGGAAGAACTTGACAGGCCTGCACAGAGCCCTGACCTCAACCCCATCGAACACCTTTGGGATGAATTGGAAGCCGTCTGCAAGCCAAGCCTAATCGCCCAACATCAGTGCCCGACCTCACTAATGCTCTTGTGGCTGAATGGAAGCAAGTCCTCGCAGCAATGTTCCAACTTCTAGTGAAAAGCCTTCCCAGAAGAGTGGAGGCTGTTATAGCAGAAGAGGGGGGACCAACTCCATATTAATGTCAATGATTTTGGAATGAGATGGTCGACGAGCAGGTGTCCAAAAACTTTTGGTCATGTCATGTATTTCTCAGATATTGGACAGACACTTCAAAACATACTTCCTTTTGATAATTTTTTGGACTATCTATTTTGCAATGTCTGAATGTGTTATTCAATGCATTTCTATAGGCTAATAGCCGTAAGGCCAAATTCAATATATTTTTTGATACCTACAGGGGTCCTAAAATTCAAAATGAAATAAATTATCCATGGTATGACAATCTTAAAACAATTTCATGTGTCGCTTAGTAGAATAGCTGCCAACCCACAGCACTCTGCGTGCTCTCTCCCTTCATGTCTCTCTATCTCTCCTCTCTCTCATGTTTCTCCTCATCTCGCTATCTCTCTATTTCTCTCTTCATCTCTCTCGCCATCTCTATCTCTCGCTCTCTTCATGTCTCTCTCATCTCTCTCTCTCTATCTTCTCTATCCCTCATCTCTCTTCATGTCTCCTCCCCATCTCTCTCTCTTTCATGTCTCTCTCCCTCATCTCTCTCTCTCTATTCTCTCTCACGTCTCTCTCATCTCTCTCTCTCTCTTCATGTCTCTCTCCCTCATCTCTCTCTCTCTCTCTTCATGTCTCTCTCTTCTCTCTCTCTCTCTATTCTCTCTTCATGTCTCTCTCCTCTCTCTCTCTCTCTTCATGTCTCTCTCCCTCATCTCTCTCTCTATTTCTTCTTCATGTCTCTCTCCTCATCTCTCTCTCTCTTCATGTCTCTCTCCCTCATCTCTCTCTCTCTTCATGCTCTCTCCTATCTCTCTATATATCTCTCTCTTCATGTCTCTCCCTCTCTCTCTCTCTCATGTTCTCTCCCTCATCTCTCTCTCTCTATTTCCTCTTCATGTCTTCTCCCATCTCTCTCTCTCTTCATGTCTCTCTTCCCTCATCTCTCTCTCTCTCTCTCTCCCTCATCTCTCTCTCTCTCTATTTCTTCTTCTTTCTCTCTCCCTCATCTCTCTCTCTCTCTTCAGTTCTCTCCCTCATCTCTCTCTCTCTTCATGTCTCTCTCTCTCTCTCTCTCTCTCTCTCTCTCTTCTGTCTCTCTCCTCATCTCTCTCTATTTCTTCTTCATGTCTCTTCCCTCATCTCTCTCTCTCTCTTCATGTCTCTCTCCTCATCTCTCTCTCTCTCTTCATGTCTCTCTCCTCATCTCTCTCTCCCTCATCTCTCTCTCTTTCATGTCTCTCTCCCATATCTCTCTCTCTCTTCATGTCTCTCTCCCTCATCTCTCTTCTCTTCATGTCTCTCTCCCTATCTCTCTCTATATCTCTCTCTTATGTCTCTCTCCCTCATCTCTCTCTCTCTCTTCATGTCTCTCCTCCCCATCTCTCTCTCTCTATTTCTCTCTTCATGTCTCTCTCTCTCTCTCTCTCTCTTCATGTCTCTCTCCTCTCCTCTCTCTCTCTTTTCATGTCTCTCTCCTCATCTCTCTCTCTCTTCATCTCTCTCCTCACTCTCTCTCTCTCTATTTCTCTCTTCATGTCTCTCTACCTCATCTCTCTCTCTCTCTTCATGTCTCTCTCATCTCTCTCTCTCTCTCTCTCATGTCTCTCTCCCTCATCTCTCTCTCTCTATTTCTTCTTCATGTCTCTCTCCCTCATCTCTCTCTCTCTATTCTGTCTCTCTCATCTCTCTATCTCTCATGTCTCTCTCTCTCTATTCTCTCTTCATGTCTCTCTCCTCATCTCTCTCTCTCTCTTCATGTCTCTCTCCCTCATCTTCTCTCTTCATGTCTCTCTCCCTCATCTCTCTCTCTTCATGTCTCTCTCCTCATCTCTCTCTCTTCATGTCTCTCCCCTCATCTCTCTCTCTCTCTTCATGTCTCTCTCCCTCATCTCTCTCTCTCTCTTCATGTCTCTCTCCCTCATCTCTCTCTCTATATATCTCTCTCTTCGTGTCTTAATTATTTTGCATGGGCTGCATCTCAATCCACCTCATCCTCCAATGTCGGCTTTCTGTATCCTCGGTGGAAGGTGGCAGAGCTATAGTGGTGTTTGTCAGAACATGAGACATTATCTCTCTCTCCCACCATCTCTCTCTCTTCATCTCTCTCTCTCTCTCTCTCTCCATCCCTCCTCATCTATATTTATGTTCTCCATATTGAAAAGTTCTTTGCATTTAGAGTGAAGTTGTGAGCTGCTCCTCGCTGCAATTACTGATTAATTACAGGGAATTAAAGCAATTATAGCTGCAGAGATATACAATTAACACACACATCATGCTTCCTGATGCTAACACAGGCAATGCATCATGCTAGGCAACATTACCATACAAAACATCTCTCTCCTTTAATCTCTTCTTCTTTATCTCTCTCTTTCACCCCCTTCGATGTGTGTGCCTTTCATTTCTCTCTTTGTGTTTCTCTCCCTCTATCCCTTTCTGTCCCTCTCTCCCTCTCTCCCTTTCTCTCTCTCTCTCTCAGAGGGAGGTGGTACGGAGCAAGTTTACCAGTTCATTAGATTGTATTTAATATAAAAAACACCTCTGTGCTCAGGGAGTGGTGAATCAATAGGGGATGTAAACTAAACCAGAAGTGTGCGATGTTTGAGAGAGAAGGAGAGGGGGGGATTCCCCTGCTTCTCTCAGCCCCTAGCCAACAGCTCCTCGCAGTTCACGGTCACCACTCACTCTGGAGGAAAGAACTAGCATTTTGTTGCTCGCTTTCTCTAACGTCCATGTTCCTCCTAGAGTGGCTGAATATATTTTATAGATGTAGGGTGTATTCACTAGGAACCAAAACTAAGCAAATGGGAAGAAACTAGGAGGGGCAGATGGGGAGAAAATGAATTTGTTCGATAAGAAAATCTAGTTTTGTTGTAAAATGTTTCTAGTTGCAAAACGTTTTGTTACGATGTGCACTAATGAATACACTCTCAGTTGCTTCTTCATTTCATGCCCAATGGTTGACTTTTGAGATAGAAACATTCTATTCTTTCTGTTATATTCTGTAAGACGCCATATACAATAACTGCCAATATTTAGGAACCTCTGCAGGCCTTTTGAAAACTTTACATAGAGTTGTGACTGTTGTTTGTCTCTGTCAGGAGAAGAGGTTTGAGGAAAATCACAGCATCTCCTCTGAGCACTGTATAATTTGGGAAGATGACAGAGGGGAGCATCATAAATAAGAAGAATGAAAGGAATAAAAAACAGAGTGAAGTGTAAGGAGTGATGGATGGCAGGGTCTCTCCTCTATTCTCTCTCTCCTCTATGGACTGTCAGTGTGGTGCCTGCAGCCCAGCCTCTGAACAGAGACACACTCTCCTTTCTCTCTCCTGTTCTCTTTTCTCTTTCCTCCCTCTTTCCTTCTTTCCTCCCTCTTTCCTTCTTCCCTCCCTGTTTCCTTCTTTCCTCCCTGTTTCCTCCTCTTCCCTCTTTCCTCCTTTCCTTCTTTCCTCATTTGATTTATTTAACAAACAAGGAGCCTGTTTGCCTAAAAGCAACAGAGAAACAACTCCACAGACTTGCATTAACTTTCTGTTCTCTCTTTGCACTTTTAGTTGTTAATAAACTTTTTAATTACTCTTACCTTTCCTTCTGTTAGTGAGAGTAACTTTATTTGAAAAGTTTGTTGAGTAGGTCATTGTTGAAATATACAGCCAGGTCCATAATTATTGGCACCCTTGATAAAGATGAGCAAAGAGTACTGTATAAAATAAATAATACAAATACTGTGGTATATTGTATGCTAAAAATTATATGATTTTATACTAATAGAATTACTCAGAGAAAGAGCTTTTGTTTAACAAGTAATTTAAAATTATCATCTCTAAAAGATAGAGGTCAACAATATTGGCACCCCTGTTTTCAATACTCTAGCACCCTATGCTTGCAAGGATAATGGCACTGAGCCTTTTTCTCAAATATTTTATGAGATTGGAGAACACATTAGGAGGGATCTTAGACCATTCCTCCATACAGAATCTTTCCAGATCCTTGATATCCTTCGTCTGCGCTTATGGACTGCCCTCTTCAATTAAAACCACAAGTCAAGAGACTGAGAAGGCCATTGTTAAATGTTGATTTTGTAGTAAATTAACCAGCTCTTTGTTGATTTTGATGTGTGCTTAGACTTACTGTCTTGCTGGAAGATCCATTTGTGACCAAATTTCAGACTCCTGGCAGAGGCAACCAGGTTTTTGGCTAAAATGTTCTGGTACTGGGTAAAGTTCATGATACTGTTTGACCCCTATCTTTTTGACAACAAGCTCATATCAGAATTAGATGTTCATCCATGTTTCTCAAACATCGAATTTCGAAGTTATTACCAATGCCAAATTTCGTGTGTGTTTAAGATTAAGTTTAGGTCCGGGTATCCCGACTGGTGGCCCTATGGGCAGGAAATCACTTCCAAGTGATTTTAATTTAAGAAATCAGTTCCCAAGTATTCCCACGCACAACAGAGAGAAAGATGTGATCGTATACAAATGTAAGCAAGGTTTGAAATGATTATTGTATCTGTTTGGGCTTCTTGCAGTCAATTTGACATCTACAAATTATTTGTAATTCTGTTCCGCCCCTCCCGACCATCCGCTGATGATCCCTGTTTTAGGCATTAACTCCACATTTTTAAGGTTAGGGTTAAGTTTAGACATTAACTTTGAAAACGTAAGGTTAGTTATTAACTCCAAATGGTTAAGGTAAGGGTTAACGTTTCAGGATAGGCTTAAAACAAAAATCTCAAAAACAACTTTCTATCGCTGGATTCAAACTTGCAACCTTTGGAATCAGAGGCAGATGATTACACCCTAGCAAAACCCAAACCTACTTGAAGGTAACAGCGCTCACTGTTGCCCCCCGAGTGCCCGTTTTGTACGTTATCTCCCAACGTCCTCAGACATGGATGGACGTCTAATACTGACTTGTATCACGGTCGAACTGGCTGCTTTTTTAGATTTTTTTTGTATTACTTGTTTTAAACAAAATCTATTTCTCTGAGCAATTGTATTAGTATAAAATAATATAATTCCCAATTTCTTTGAGCATACAATATAGCTACATATTTGTATTATTTGTTTAACACTATTTTTTTTACTATCTTTATCAAAGGTGCCAATCATTTCGGACCTCACTGTACAGTTTCTGTTTGATGTATTTTCAAGCTAGCAAGTTGTCTATCTTCTCCAAGTTGTCGTCTAACCGTCAAAGTATTCTAAAACAGATTGCCAGTATTTCCAAGCTTAAATAAATGTTGAAATATTCATATCCATAAATATGTTTAGCCACTGTGTATTTTTGTTGAGGTGAACATTTTTCTGCTCTTTCTGTTTTTTATATTTATGAGGGGGGCAGGAGGAGTCCCTAGAGCCACACTGTGAGTCATCCCTGGGTCCAGAACTTACATATTGGATAGGTCAATTACTATATCATAAGAACACATTATTGTAGGACAGAAGCGAGGGACCACTTAGAAGAATAAGAGGTGGCCATTTCACCTCACTACTGTATATGTCATCTCTATTCAAATCCTCTCCTCTCCGCACCCAAGCACCTTATTGTAAATGGAATACAGCCCTCCATCCCCTCTCTCTCCATCTCCCTCCATCCTCCATCTCTCTATCTCTCTCTTCTTCCATCTCACCCTCTCTCTCTGTCCCCTCTCTCTCTCCCCCCCCCCTCTCTTTTCTTTAAAACAGTTTAACTGATAATAACCACACGCTGCGGCTCGCACAAATGACATTTAATGCGTTCAGCTCCAATAATGTGCAGCACCGTGGCATGTTACATTTCCATAGCGAGCAGTACGCCTCCCCTCCTTAATAATACATCACAGTCACTAGATACCATTATGCAAATACTGACGTACAGTTACGAATATGACTACTGTTCCCTGAAGGAGGGAACAAGGTATAACATACTATGGGGACGTCAACGACCAATCCTATTCACCAAGCAAACTGAAATCACGCCCAATGGGCCAATGGATGCCTGGCCCGCCCTCGGAAGCCTTGCCTTCCTGGCTAAATACTACAATACTATACAACAATACCAGGGCTTGTATACATTTCAGTACCTTTCAGTACATTAATTCAGTACCTCTCTTCAGCGAGCCCAAACCCCCTGAAGGTGCAGGGCTAAAATATGTTATACCTTGTTCCCTCCTTCAGGGAACAGTAGCTATATTCATAACTCTACGTTCCTTTTCGGTCGGTATAACAAACTACGGTGACATACAATCACGCCCCAAGCCAGCTTAGAGGGTACCAAACTAAGAACACACACAGGTTCCACCGGCTCCACAAAGGGGTTACAGAAGCCACATTTTTCCCTAATACTACCCGTTACGCCTGAACTGTCAGAGCCTCATGAGGCCTGAACTGTCAGAGCCCCAATATAGGGAAGCAGAACCTGTAGCTACTTGGCTATGTGCACTGACACACTGCCACTGCAGCCCAAGTCCATAGACCCCACGGTTCCAAGAACAATACTTACATTACCTTGCAAGCGTGAAATGTCAGAACTCGTACAAGACCAAAATTACAGAACACCTGTCGTGACTTGGTATATCACACCCGCTCGCAGCGTGGCGTTGACCACAGTCGATGAACCACGGCAGCCGGAAGCTCAAACTCTCTGAAAACCCTCTAGAGCCCATCGGGGATAGTCTATCGTCCCCGGAAATCCAGGCTCTGAACACTGCCAGAGAAACCAGAATGAGCCTCACTCACCTGGGATGACATCCCTATCAACTCCCACCACCGCTGCTGCTCTTTGCCGGACTCAGACAACCCCATTCCCGAGGTTGCTTCACGGAAGACCCTTTCGCCAGCAGCCCCAATCTTTCTCATAAAGTCAGCCCGACGCCCAATGGAAGTCGAACCCAGCCGGAGACAAAGGTCACACAAACTGGTGCGAGCCAAAGCCTCCTGAGCGGGTTTCCCACCCCAGGCAAACAAGACAGCACTCTTGAGTATCTAGGGCACAGTCGAAGGTTCAAACTCAGCTGGTTTTCTTTTTTGAACTTACTCTCACCACTGGCCATCTCACTCAAGCATGGAAGCACTGGCTAAACAAGCAGAGCAGAAAGTGGTGACCTTTTAGCAAAGATTGATATCAAGATCTGAAATTCACTACATCTAGGGAGTTAGGGTAAGGGATTAGGGATTATATAAGGAACTCAACTCCCTTTTGATCTCAGCCTTTTTTCTGTTTAATGACTCACTTCAGTTATAATACTTCAACCAGAGTGAGACACAGCACAGAGAAGAAGAGATGCGTAGAGACAGAGAGGCAGAGAAAGAAAAAGATAGAGAGAAGAAGGTTGGGGCGGGCCTGTGACAGAGAGAAGGGGGTTGGGGCAGGCCTCTGACAGAGAGAACTCCTAACTTCTCTAACAGTGAATATGATTTCCTAACTTCTCTAACAGTGAATATGATTTCCTAACTTCTCTAACAGTGAATATGATTTCCTAACTTCTCTAACAGTAAATATGATATATACATTATTTTTATTCTCTTCTTTCATTTATGTATTCCTTTTATTCTTCTATTGCTAACAAAAATATAATTTAATATTAGACATAGTAAGCCTACGTCCACATCAACCATCCCCAATAGAGGTGAATCAGAACAGAATCAGTCCCACTGGGACCAGGTTCCTCCTGGGGGTTGTGTGTGGAGTCTGTGTGCTGCACCGAGAGACAGGGGTTAACCAGGGGACCCCCATCTCCGCGCCCCACCTCTAGAGACGGCCCATCTCAGGAACGGTGTCCCCGGTGTGGGGAGGAGCGCAGGGGGACGCTGGGCCTACCCATCCACTCTGGTTCTCCCCCGAGACCAACGCTCTTTCATCTCCTCATGTCCTCAGGGTGGGGACAACAAACCACAGACGGAGGGAGAGAAAGAGAGGGAGAAAGAGAGAGAGACAGAAAAAGTTGAGACGAGTAGTACAAAAAAAAGCATGCACCAGAGGCCATTTGTAGTCTGTTTGTGTTAGGGTTCAAAGGTCATGAGTAAGACTATTATATTTCAGACATTTACATTTTGGTAATTTAACAGATGCTCTTATCCAGAGCAACTAACAGTCAGTGCACTCAACTAAGATAGATGAGACCACCTGCTTGAGCGCTGGCCAAGTGTAAAGCGCCACAGGTGAGAACATGGCAGGGAAATGTAATGTCTTTCCTTCAAAAAATGAACTTTTCAAAAATTGTTTAAAAGAACACTTGTCTTGATCTGTCATTATTTCAAATTGAGTGGAGTCTTAAGGGAAATCAACAAGGGTGAATATGGTCAACAAACACATGGCT
Source organism: Salmo trutta (assembly GCF_901001165.1). Classification (NCBI taxonomy): domain Eukaryota; kingdom Metazoa; phylum Chordata; class Actinopteri; order Salmoniformes; family Salmonidae; genus Salmo; species Salmo trutta. Next base: position 20,103 of record NW_021822841.1, on the reverse strand, counting down.
GAATTTTGCCTGTGTTTGAACCCATAGAATAATACCTATAAGCAATGCATAGCTGTTAACATTTCTTTCCAGATGAAGACAGACTAATCCTATCTTATCATTAAGATTCAGCTGAATATAACGACATGTGTTGCAGTCACTGTAAAAAAGTACTCTTTGGATCAACCTATAAAATGGTTACAAGTAAATTCTTTAGGTTCTCTCAATTGAAAATACTACCCAATATGGAAATTAAATATATGATTCAATGCCACAGTTTTATTTAATTATTACCAAATCTATATTTCAAGTTGCAACCTATTTCTTTCAACACTCAACCTGCTTTACCCCTTTGGTTAAACCCTGTAAATAACAAATACAAACTAATATTTCATGTAAACCCAATCATTTTTTTTTATCCCATTCCCAAGTTCACTTTTTAATTTGGAATTACCTATCCAAATTTCTTCAATTGTGTTACAATCAATTAAATAAATTCCCTGTAAATCAAGAAATGTATTTTATTCAACTATAACTAATATTTTAAAACATATTATTTACACAATACTTTCACATTTAGTAGCCACAATATAGTAACCAAGCATTGGCTACTTTAAAGGGAAACTCACCACTAGACACTATTTGGGGGGTTTCCAGTCTCCCTACACAATGATGAGTGATGAGAGGGTGTTTCAGACACAACGATGAGTGATGAGAGGGTGTTTCAGACACAACGATGAGTGATGAGAGGGTGTTTCAGACACAACGATGAGTGATGAGAGGGTGTTTCAGACACAATGGTGAGTGATGAAAGGGTGTTTCAGACACAACGATGAGTGATGAGAGGGTGTTTCAGACACAACGATGAGTGATGAAAGGGTGTTCAGACACAATGATGAGTGATGAGAGGGTGTTTCAGACACAACGATGAGTGATGAGAGGGTGTTTCAGACACAACGATGAGTGATGAGAGGGTGTTTCAGACACAATGGTGAGTGATGAAAGGGTGTTTCAGACACAATGATGAGCGATGAGAGTGTGTTTCAGACACATTATGAGTTGATGAGAGGGTGTTTCAGACACAATGATGAGTGATGAGAGGGGTTTCAGACACAACGATGAGTGATAGAGGTGTTCAGACACAATGATGAGTGATGAGAGGGTGTTTTCAGATACAATGATGAGTGATGAGAGGGTGTTTCAGACACAATGATGAGTTGAGAGTGAAGAGGGTGTTTCAGACTACAATGATGAGTGATGAGAGGGTGTTTCAGACACACTGATGAGGTGATGAGAGGGTGTTTCAGACACAATGATGAGTGATGAGAGGGTGTTTCAGACACAATGATGAGTGATGAGAGGGTGTTTCAGACACAATGAGAGTGATGAGAGGGTGTTCAGCACAATGATGAGTGATGAGAGGGTGTTTCAGGACACAATGATGAGTGATGAGAGGGTGTTTCAGACACAATGTGAGTGATGAGAGGGTGTTTCAGACACCAATGTATGAGTGATGCTGAGGGTGTTTCAGACACAATGATGAGTGATGAGAGGGTGTTTCAGACACAATGATGAGTGATGAGAGGGTGTTTCAGACACAATGATGAGTGATGAGAGGGTGTTTCAGACACAATGATGAGTGATGAGAGGGTGTTTCAGACACAATGATGAGTGATGAGAGGGTGTTTCAGACACAATGATGAGTGATGAGAGGGTGTTTCAGACACAATGATGCTCTATAGCTTTATTTTTAAATGTTCATACCGGTAGAGTTCAACCAATGGTTGATTGAGCCTGCTGTCTGATCTGATCTAATAATGTATGGAGTTATGTTTTGTTGCAATTATTGTGGCCTTGGTGTTTCACCGATTGCACGATCATGATAGCAGCGAGTAGAAATTATTTTCCTTGTTCAATAAAGCCATTGGACTTGTCTCAACGATGTTGCTATCTGCCAGGACATTGCAGGATATCTAGGTAGATACATTGTCCCTGGCTTTGTAAGGACTAAAGCCTGATGGGAGCACTACTTCCTTGTTCCCACCCCTGAAAAGCAGGCTTTTAAAAACAAGGGCGGTACTAGTTTGAAGGTTCACAGGAGCTATGTTACCGTGCACTGTCTACCGAGATTGCTAAATAATTATCTACAATAGCTGCTTCTGATAATGCCATTTCAAGAAGAGCTGGACGTTAAAAAACTGTGTTATGCTCTTTTACATAGGAACATACAGCCCTATTTATTTGAGCCGGAATACACTGAAGATGAGTTGAGGACAGCGAGCAAAAAGAATTGCAATTGCCAAGTAGTGGCGGCAGCGTAGACCAGCTGAACCAGACTCAGGAGGGCAAATGACAGAGTAAGTTGTTTTGCTGTCAGTAGCTAACTAGCAATATTAGCTCTCTTTTTTACACCAAGGCAGTGTTGTTTCATACTGATTTGTCCATAATGGGCTAGCTAGTACCACTACAAGCAAGCTAGCAAAGTGTAGCTAGCTAGCTGTGTATTTGCGATACCAAAAATGTACATTATAGCTAGCTAGCTAAATAGCCTAGCTTGCCTCAGTGCCTCTTCATTTGGAGCAAAACTGGATAAATGTTTTGATGATGATTGATGATGGCGGAGGGTAAAGAATGGACTTTGGCTTTATGACTTGTATTAGTCTTGGAGTAACTATCCCTGTGTGCTGTAGCTAGCTAGCTAACGTGTGTCTGTGAGATGTCTCATATTCTACACCACTGCTGCTACAGTAGGAATACAGACCGTGCACTCTTATAAAAAAGGGTTTGAAAAGAGTTCTTCGGCTGTCCCTGAAGGGGTAGAGGTAGGACCCTTTTTGGTTCAAGGTAGAACACTCTGTAGAAAGGGTTCTACCTGTAACCAAAAAGGATTCTTCAAAGGGTTCTCCTATGGGGACCTTTAAGGTTGTAGATAGCAACTTAAAGTGTAGACAATGATTGCCTATGAATGTGTTTAATACCATTTCCATCTTTCGCTCACAGACAATACTGCTTGGATACAAAGAAGATTACTCTCAAGAGGAGAAGTGAAAGGTCCCATAGCAACCAATCTCCCCTTGTATCCGAACACATCACTGCAGCACCCAAACACACCAATATGCAAGTATTCCCTTTGTAGAACTGTAGTATTTAATAAAGCATTAGTAGTATATTTTTCTTCTACTGTATATGTCATACATTGCCATAACTGTTCCTGCATACTTTGGTGTAAATTCACCTCGGTCTCCAGAGCAAATAAACTTTGTCTTGAATTCTAGCCATGTCTACTTATTTGTGATATTGACAGGCTAATCTACTGTTTTATTGAAACATGTTTACTCGCCACCAAATTAAAGTTGAAGTATACACAACTCGCTGCATCATTTGTTTTAGCAGTAAGACTGAAGTAGTTTATACAAATACAGTACCAGTCAAAGTTTTGGACACCTACTCATTCAAGGATTTTTTCTTTATTTTGACTATTGTCTTACATTGTAGAAGAATAGTTGAAGACATCAAAACTATGAAATAACACATTTGGAATCATGTAGTAACCAAAAAACTGAAACAAATCTAAATATATTTTCATATTTGAGATTCTTCAAAGTAGCTACCCTTACCCTTGATGACAGCTTTGCACACTCTTGGCATTCTGTCAACCAGCTTTATGAGGTAGTCACCTGATGCATTTCAATTAACAGGTGTGCCTAACCCTAAAAGTTAATTTGTGGAATTTCTTTCCTTCTTAATGCGTTTGAGCCAATCAGTTGTGTTGTGACAAGGTAGGGGTGGTATGCAGAAGATAGCCATATTTGGTAAAAGACCAAGTCCATATTATGGCAAGAACAGATCAAATAAGCAATGAGAAACGACAGTCCATCATTACTTTAAGACATGAAGGTCAGTCAATTCAGAAAATGTCAAGAACTTCGAAAGTTTCTTCAAGTGCAGTCTCAAAAACCATCAAGCGCTATGATGAAACTGGCTCTCATGAGGACCGCCACATCAAAGGAAGACCCAGAGTTACCTCTGCTGCAGAGGATAAGTTCATTGGAGTTACCAGCCTCAGATTGCAGCCCAAATAAATGCTTCACAGAGTTCAAGTAACAGACACATCTCAACACCAACTGTTCAGAGGAAACTGCTGGTGAATCAGGCCTTCGTGGTCAAGTTGCTGCAAGAAACCACAACTAAAGGACACTAATAGGAAGAATAGACTGCTTGGCCACAAGAAACATAAGCAATGCACATTAGACGGTGGGAAATCTGTCATTTGGTCTGATGAGTCCAAATTTGAGATTGTTTGGTCCAACTGCCGTGTCTTTGTGAGATGCAGAGTAGGTAAACAGATGATCTCTGCATGTGTGGTTCCCACCGTGAAGCATGGAGGAAGAGGTGTGATGGTGCTTTGCTGGAGAAACTGTCTATGATTTATTTAGTATTCAAGGCACACTGAACCAGCATGGCTACCACAGCATTTCTGCAGCGATACGCCATCCCATCTGGTTTGAGCTTAGTGGGACTATCATTTGTTTTTCAACAGGACAATGACCCCAAATACACCTCCAGGCTGTGTAAGAGCTATTTGACCAAGAAGAGTAATGGTGCTCCATCAGATGACCTGGCTTCCACAATCACCTGACCTCGACCCAATTCAGATGGTTGGGATGAGTTGGACAGCAGAGTGAAGGAAAGCAGCCAACAAGTGCTCAGCATATGTGGAACTCAGCATGTGTGCCAAGCTGTCATCAAGGCAAAGGGTGGCTACTTTGAACAATCTCATATATAAAATATATTTTGATTTGTTTAACACTTTTTTTCGTTACTACATGATTCCATATGTGTTATTTCATAGTTTTGATGTCTTCACTATGATTGTACCAATGTAGAAAAGAAAAACCCTTGAATGAGTAGGTGTTCTAAACTTTGACCGGTAGTGTATGTTGGGTTTGGTGAGTTGTGGCTGAAGCTCCTTGTAGACAACCGTCTGGTTCTTTCTGCACTCCACAGACAGGTGGACTAGACTCTCATATACTTTCTTCACACCCACTGCTTGACCTCTTACAGAAGATTTGTTTGTACTGCAAGTCTCCTGGAAAGACATGCCCCACCGCTATTCAATGTGCATGAGGCATTGAAAGCAATTTGAAGCTTTCATTCAATTAAAAAAATCACATTGATCTGTCAAATTTGTTATATGATTTCAGACAAATTGAATAGAATATGTTGAACCAAACCAAAGTGTAATTTTCAATCATTCCAATCAGTAAAAGCACTTCAGATGTACAAAAGTGCTATCCCACTTTTTACAGTGCACATACTGTATCACAGTGATGAAGTCAAATGTTGCTCAATAGAGCAGCAATCAGCAAAACCTGTGCAAAGATCCGTGTTAGTAATTGCATACCTGGTCTATAGTGAATCCCATATACAGACTGAGAGATACTGTTGTGTAATAGTTTCACTTCACCTATGTAGAGGTACCGTAGCATGGCGGCTCCTGTACAGTTCAGTTGAGGATATCTACACACACATTCACACACACTGTCACTTCCCCTCGTCACAGAATTCAACTGTGGTGGAGGAAAAAGAGGAACGGAGGAGCAGAGGAAGGGGGGAAAGGAGGATTCAGCTGAGATACATTTTGCCAGGTGCTTGGTGATGAGAATAGGAGATTTGAAACGTCACACAAAACACTTCCTCACCACTATGTCAATTCTTTCTCAGACACAGAAAACATTGTCTTTTCTTCTCCGCTCTCCCTTTGTTAATTGCTGCTCCTCCCTGAATCCCTCATTGATCCCCATCTCTCTTTTGAGCTTCGTATCCCTCCCTGACCCTCTCCTTTCTCTTCACCCCCCATCTCTCTGACTCTCTCCCTCAACCTTTTCTTCCCCATCACCCTCTATTCATCCCTCTCTCTCCATGTCCCACCTTACTTCTCTTTCTCTCCTCTTTCCTTACTCCTCTCTTCTCTTCATCCCTCTCTCCCTGACAGAGGCAGTTGGGCCTGGGTTCCAGAGCGTTGGTGATTCAGAACAACACATTCCATTCCATCGTCACGGCAGCGTTGACTAAACTTCAGATAAAATCGATGTTTAATTCAGATGGCTGGAGGCCATTGGCAGAAACAGTGGAAGCCTTTCATCTACAAAGGGGCTGGGAGAAACGGGGAGAGACGGTGGGGGGCGAATCTGCAGGATTAATGGAATCGTCACGAACTGTCCCATTTACAACATGGAATAACCCTTGCAATCTTTCAGTCACGTCCCCATCACCTGAGAGGCAAAAGTGTGTGTGTAGAGGGTGTTGGTGTGTGTGCGTGCGTGCGTGCGTGCGTGATTACAGCAGTTTGAGAAGAGGTTGTTAGACTAGCTGCAGTGTATTTCTCTGTGGTCCTCTCTATCGTCCTACAATTAAGATATCTCAATTAAGCAGAGCAGTGTGACAGGTAATGAAGCTGTCACAACTGTGCCTTATACACACACACATTCACACACACACACACACACTGTCCATGAACAAACAGAGAGAACAACCAAGCAACCAATTCACAAACACATGTTACTGTATGAGGACTGAATATTCTGCCTGTTACTGTATGAGGACTGGATATTCTGCCTGTTACTCTATGAGGGCTAAATATTATGCCTGTTACTCTATGAGGACTGAATAGTCTGCCTGTTACTGTATGAGGACGGCAAATTTGGCCTGTTACTGTATGAGGACTGAATAGTCTGCCTGTTACTGTATGAGGACTGAATATTCTGCCTGTTCCTGTAAGAGGACTGAATATTCTGCCTGTTCCTGTAAGAGGACTGAATATTCTGCCTGTTACTGTATGAGGACAGAATATTCTGCCTGTTACTGTATGAGGACAGAATATTCTGCCTGTTACTGTATGGGGACTGAATATTCGGCCTGTTCCTGTAAGAGGACAGAATATTCGGCCTGTTCCTGTAAGAGGACAGAATATTCTGCCTGTTACTGTAATAGGACAGAATATTCTGCCTGTTACTGTATGAGGACTGAATATTCTGCCTGTTACTGTAAGAGGACAGAATATTCTGCCTGTTACTATAAGAGGACAGAATATTCTGCCTGTGGTTCACTGGAGAGGTTGAATGATACGGATGGTTGGTGTGTGTTTTTCCCATAATGCTTGTTCTGTGCAGAAGGCAGTAAGTGACATGTGGTCTAACTGACGCCCAAGGATCAAAACCTAAAGGTTAAAGGTCTGACATTTCCCCAAATCGACATGATGGGACATGCAACGTACACGTGACCATGAGCACACATACGCACACACACACACACACACACACACACAGCTTTGCATGGCTTGACATCAATAGATGCATTAATAGTAGCTAACGAGATTCCAGTTTTCCGAGTGTCTCATTGTTAGGTAGGTAGGAATCTGCGGCGAGTGTGAATGCTCCAAGGCAGGTATGATTAACATGACCCGCTACCCAGCCCACCATCTTTTCATGTACCACACGTATTCCTGGCACTTCAAACTAGCGCTCCTCTCCTCTCTACACAAGCAGTGCCTGCGGTTAACAAGCCATCTCTGCTTACAAAGCCCAAACTGTTTATGCTTTTCAGAAAGTGGAATGCTTATTGGGGTTACATAAACAAGTGTTGGGAGAGGGGGCTGATTCATGCAGATTAGTGAATGTGAAACACACACAAACTGGGACAACATTCTGGCACACGTGTCCGCTCCCTGTAAGGGCTTTTGTGTGTGTGTGTGTGTGTGTGTGTGTGTGTGTGTGTGTGTGTGTGTGTGTGTGTGTGTGTGTGTGTGTGTGTGTGTGTGTGTGTGTGTGTGTGTCTGTGTGTGTGTGTGTGTGTGTCTCTAAGAGGTGACTGAGTGAGTGACAGGTGACCACATGACAAAGATAGAAATGTCAAGTTGGACGTGATGGAGGGATAGAGGGACGTGGGGGAGGAAGGAGGAGAAGGGAAGGAGGGATATACAGGAAGCCTGGACAGATAAGTACATCACCCTGCAGCCCATGTCACTTCAAATTAGCCCTCCCTAACACACACTGTGCCCCCCCACCTCCAAAAAACAAACTCCCCCCCCCACCTCCATAACACACAGACTTATATTTTCTTATTACCTTTATTTAACTAGACAAGACAGTTGAGAACACATTCCTATAAACAATGACGGCCTACCAGGGAACAGTGGGTTAAATACCTTGTTCAGGGGCAGAAGGACAGATTTTTAACAAGTCAGCTCCGGGATTCGATCCAGCAACCCTTCGTTTACTGGCCCAATGCTCTAACCACTTTGCTACCTGCGCCCTACACGCTGCCCCCCCACCTCCATAACATACACTCTGCCCCCCCCTCCGCCTCCTTAACACACTCTGCCCCCCTCCTTTACACACACTCTGCCCCCCCACCTCAGTTACACACACTGGCCCCCCCCACCTCCTTTACACACACTCTGCCCCCCCTCCTTTACACACACTCTGACCCCCCCCTCATTTACACACACTCTGCCCCCCCCCCCTAACACACACTGCCCCTCCCCCACACCTCCCTAACTCACTGTAGACCATAAAAGGTGTCAGGACCTGTCATCATCAGGCTGTGGGTTAACCAATGCACTGCTGTTACTATTACACTTTGCCCCTATAGCTATAACACTGCCTATAGCATTAACACTGCCTATAGCAATAACACTGCCTATAGCATTAACACTGCCTATAGCATTAACACTGCCTATAGCAATAACACTGCCTATAGCTATAACACTGCCTATAGCTATAACACTGCCTATAGCTATGACACTGCCTATAGCTATAACACTGCCTATAGCTATAACACTGCCTATAGCAATAACACTGCCTATAGCTATGACACTGCCTATAGCTTTAACACTGCCTATAGCTATAACACTGCCTATAGCAATAACACTGCCTATAGCTATAACACTGCCTATAGCTATGACACTGCCTATAGCTATAACACTGCCTATAGCTATGACACTGCCTATAGCTATAACACTGCCTATAGCTATAACACTGCCTATAGCTATGACACTGCCTATAGCTATAACACTGCCTATAGCATTAACACTGCCTATAGCTATGACACTGCCTATAGCTATAACACTGCCTATAGCTATGACACTGCCTATAGCTATAACACTGCCTATAGCTATGACACTGCCTATAGCTATAACACTGCCTATAGCTATAACACTGCCTATAGCTATGACACTGCCTATAGCATTAACACTGCCTATAGCTATGACACTGCCTATAGCTATAACACTGCCTATAGCTATGACACTGCCTATAGCTATAACCACTGCTATAGCTATGACACTGCCTATAGCTATAAAACACTGCCTATAGCTATAAACACTGCCTATAGCTATGACACTGACAATAGCTTTAACACTGCCTATAGCAATAACACTGCCTATAGCAATAACACTGCCTATAGCATTAACACTGCCTATAGCTATAACACTGCCTATAGCTATGACACTGCCTATAGCTATAACACTGCCTATAGCTATAACACTGCCTATACGCTATGTACCACTGCCTATAGCCTATTGACACTGCCTATAGCTATAAACACTGCCTATAGCTATGACACTGCCTATAGCTATAACACTGCCTATAGCTTTACACTGCCTATAGCTATGACACTGCCTATAGCTATAACACTGCCTATAGCTATGACACTGCCTATAGCTATGACACTGCCTATAGCTTTAACAACTGCCTATAGCATTAACACTGCCTATAGCTATAACACTGCCTATAGCTATAACACTGCCTATAGCTATAACACTGCCTATAGCTATGACACTGCCTATAGCTATAACACTGCCTATAGCTATAACACTGCCTATAGCTATGACACTGCCTATAGCTATGACACTGCCTATAGCTATAACACTGCCTATAGCTATAACACTGCCTATAGCTATGACACTGCCTATAGCTATGACACTGCCTATAGCTATAACACTGCCTATAGCTATAACACTGCCTATAGCTATAACACTGCCTATAGCTATGACACTGCCTAGCATAACATGCCTATACACTGCCTATAGCTATACACTGCCTATAGCTATGACACTGCCTATAGCTATACACTGCCTATAGCTATGACACTGCCTATAATTATAACACTGCCTATAGCTATAACACTGCCTATAGCTATGACACTGCCTATAGCTATAACACTGCCTATAGCTATAACACTGCCTATAGCTATGACACTGCCTATAGCTATGACACTGCCTATAGCTATGACACTGCCTATAGCTATAACACTGCCTATAGCTATAACACTGCCTATAGCTATGACACTGCCTATAGCTTTGACACTGCCTATAGCAATAACACTGCCTATAGCTATGACACTGCCTATAGCTTTAACACTGCCTATAGCTATGACACTGCCTGTAGCTATAACACTGCCTATAGCTATAACCCTGCCTATAGCTATGACACCTGCCTATAGCTATGACACTGCCTATAGCTTTAACCACTGCCTATAGCAATAACACTGCCTGTAGCATTAACACTGCCTATAGCTATGACACTGCCTATAGCTATAACACTGCCTATATCTTTAACACTGCCTATAGCTATGACACTGCCTATAGCTATGACACTGCCTATAGCTATAACACTGCCTATAGCTATAACACTGCCTATAGCTTTAAACACTGCCTATAGCTATGACACTGCCTATAGCTATGACACTGCCTATAGCTATAACACTGCCTATAGCTATAACACTGCCTATAGCTATAACACTGCCTATAGCTATGACACTGCCTATAGCCTGGGTCTTGGTATGCAGTACGCTATTTTCCATTCCACACAAACAAGGTCCCTCATGGGAATAATAAAGTTATTTGAATGTGATTTGAATTGAGTTTGATCCTGCCGTGTGGAGTGTTGTGTTGTTGGTTAAGATTGTACCTGGGTCCACATTGTGGTGTTTTGTCTTGAGGTGAGAGGAGTAACTTTTTTGCTGCTGTTTGTTTTGTTCCGGTATTTCCGCCATGGGACACATAGTGAGTAATTGTCAGGGTCTACAGTGAATCATCTCTACTGTTGCCATGGGACACATAGTGAGGAAATGTCAGGGGTCTACAGTGAAACATCTCTACTGTTGCCATGGGACACAGAGTGAGGAAATGTCAGGGGTCTACAGTGAATCATCTCTCTGTTGCCATGGGACACATAGTGAGGAAATGTCAGGGGTCTAACAGTGAATCATCTCTATTGTAGCCATGGGACACATAGTGAGGAAATGTCAGGGGTCTACAGTGAATCATCTCTACTGTTGCCATGGGACACATAGTGAGGAAATGTCAGGGGTCTACAGTGAATCATCTCTATTGTAGCCATGGGACACATAGTGAGGAAATGTCAGGGGTCTACAGTGAATCATCTCTACTGTTGCCATGGGACCACAGAGTGAGGAAATGTCAGGGTCTACAGTGAATCATCTCTACTGTTGCCATGGGACACAGAGTGAGGAAATGTCAGGGGTCTACAGTGAATCATTTCTACTGTTGCCATTGGACACATAGTGAGGAAATGTCAGGGGTCTACAGTGAATCATCTCTACTGTTGCCATGGGACACCATAGTGAGGAAATGTCAGGGGGTCTACAGTGAATCATCTCTACTGTTGCCATGGGACACATAGTGAGGAAATGTCAGGGGTCTACAGTGAATCATCTCTATTGTAGCCATGGGACACGGAGTGAGGAAATGGTCAGGGGTCTACAGTGATTATCTCTACTGTAGCCATGGGACACGGAGTGAGGATTCTTGGTAATGCACTATAGTCTCTGGGTCCAGTTCTGATGGCGCCTCAGCTCAGAGATAGCACAATGTCTCTGGGACTGCGCCAAGTTCGGAATGTGCTTAGCTCAGAGATAGTAAAATGTCTCTGGGACTGGGGCCCCCAGTTCGGATGGAGCTCAGCTCAGAGATAGCACAATGTCTCTGGGACTGTGCCCAGTTCGGATGGAGCTCAGCACAGAGATAGCATAAGTCTCTGGGACTGGGCCCAGTTCGGATGGAGCTCAGCTCAGAGATAGCACAATGTCTCTGGGACTGGGCCCAGTTCGGATGGAGCTCAGCTCAGAGATAGCACAGTGTCTCTGGGACTGTGCCCAGTTCGGATGGAGCTCAGCACAGAGATAGCACAAAGTCTCTGGGACTGGGCCCAGTTCGGATGGAGCTCAGCTCAGAGATAGCACAATGTCTCTGGGACTGTGGCCCAGTTCGGATGGAGCTCAGCTCAGAGATAGCGCAGTATTCCTGGGACTGGGCCCATTTCTGATGGAGCTCAACTCAGATATAGCACAATGTCTCTGAGGACTGGGCCTAGTTCGGATGGAGCTCAGCTCAGAGTTAGCACAATGTTTCTGGGACTGGGCCCAGTTCTGGTGGAGCTCATCTCAGAGTTAGCACAATGTTCTGGGACTGGGCCCAGTTCTGATGGAACTCATCTCTGAGATAGCACAAAGTCTCTGGGGACTGGGCGCAGTTTTGATGGAGCCCAGGTCCAGAACTCACAGAGAGGGAACCACCGTAGCATCTGTGGATCCTCACATCTACCTGGCACCTACCTCACCCTCCTACCCCATTGAGAGAGAGAGAAGAGGAGAGAGAGAGAGCGAGAGACACAGAGAGAGTATACCTTACAAGGACTGGAGGTGAGGAAATGTATGTGTATGTTTCAGAGATTTTGATCAATATTTATGAATGTTTATGTGAATGAGAGTTTTCTGTTAGCGTGAAGTTCTCTCTCTCTCCCTCTTCTTCCCTCTCCCCCTCTTCTTCCCTCTCCCCCTCCTCTCTCTCTTCTTCCCTCTCCCTCTCCTCTCTCTCTTCTTCCTCTCCCCCCTCCTCTCTCTCGGGTTGTGGTCTGGCAGCCGGTGGTTCTGGGTGGTGTGGTCGGTGGGAGGACAGGGGGAGGGCAGGAGGAGACCCCTGCACCCAACCAGCCCTGCATAGAGACCATCTGGACGGGGGAAACACATGCAGAGCACCTGTCCAGACCTGGAGTACTGACTCACACACAGGGCTTACACACACACACACAACACTGTAAACATACACCGCCTGCCCTCTCACTCGTTTCCCTCATCTTGGCATTGGCATAACAAACCCAACCACTCCTCACCACATGCATCATATTAACCAACGTCATAACCCTTATCTCACACACCCTCGACCCCAGTTATATCAAACCCCCACCCCATAAGACCAACATCCCCCCAATTAGAGCCTGCATACACACTCATACACTGCTCTTGTGAGTGTTGAGCTCTGGTAACTTTGCGTGAACCTGTCTGTGTTGGATAGTTCCAGCTAAATTTGGTTAAATCCATGATATGTTAATGTGAGGGTGCTTGAGGACAATGTCAAGATAAGAGCACAATCTGTGTCTGAAATGGCATGTAGGCCTCTGGTCAAAAGTAGTGCACTATTTAGGGAATAGGGTGCCATTTCAGACACAGTCTCTCTCATCTCTTCAGATGTTTCTGTATTTATCTCTATACCACCCCTCTCTTTATTTGCCATCTAACATGCGTTGAATCTATGGGGGAGTCCACAGACGAGAATAAATGAGGGGGGGAGGAGTTGAGAGCGGATGGAGGTGGGAGGAGTGGATAAAAGGGGAGGCGATGGGAGAGAGAAGAAAAGGAGGGGGAGGAAGTGGGAGAAGTGTAGAGAAAAGGAGGGAGGGGAGAAGAGAGAGAAAGGGGGGGAGGAGATGGGAGAGAGGGGAGAGAGAGAGAAAGGGAAGGGCTAGGAAGACGAGAAGAAGGGATGGAGGAGGAGAGAGGAAAGGGAGGGAAGAAGGCTCCTGGAAGTAGAGAAAAAAAGAGGTGGAGGAGGAGGGTGGGAGGAGACGCAGAGAAATGCAGTGTGGAGACATGGAGAAGATGTCAGAAAGGAGGGTGGAGGAGAGAAAGAAAGGTGAGGGGAGGAAAGGGTGGGAGAAGAGAGAAAGTGAGGGGGAGACGGTGGGAGAAGAGGACAAGGGAGGTGAGAAGGAAGTGGGAGGACGGAGAGAGAAAGGGAGGGGGAGAAGTAGTGGGATGAAGAGTCAGAAAGGGAGGGAGGGGTGGCAGGAGGTGGGAGGATATAGAGAGAAAAGGAGCGGGAGAAGGTGGGAGGAGAGACCGAAAGGGAGGGGGAGGAGAGAGGAGAAGAGAGTGAAAAATGAGGATTGAGGAGAGAGAATGGAAGGGGAAGAAGGACTGAGGAAAAGGAGAAAGGGAGGGGTAGAAGGTGGGAGAAGAGTCAGAAAGGGGGGGTGGCAGGAGGTGAAAGGATAGAGAGAAAGGGAGGGGGAGAAGGTGGGAGGAGAGACCGAAAGGGAGGGGGAGGAGAGAGAGAAAGGGAAGGGAAGGGGAGAAGGTGGGAGAAGAGAGAAAGGGAGGTGAGGAGGTGGGAGGAGAGATAGAAAGGGAGGGGGAGGGGCAGGAGGTGAGAGAATAGAGAAAGGGAGGAGGGGGAAAAGGTGGGAGACCGAAAGGGAGGGGAGAAGAGAGAGAAAATGAGGAGGGAGAGGAGGTGGGAGAAGAGAGAGAATGGGAGGGAAGGAAGGAATGAGGAAAGGGGAAAGGGAGGGGGAAGGTGGGAGAAGAGTCAGAAAGGGAGGGAGAGGAGGTGGCAGTAGGTGGGAGTATAGACCGAAGGGAGGGGGATGAGAGAGGAGAAGAGAGAGAAAATGAGGACCGAGGAGGTGGGAGGAGAGAGGAGTGAAAGGGAGGGGAGGGTGGTGGTAGGAGGTGGGAGGAGGGAGAGAAAGAAGGGGGTGGAGAGAGAAGGGGAGGTAGGTGGAGAGAGACAAAGGGAGGCATGGACAAAGGGATGGGAAGGCAGTGGGAGGAGAGAGAGAAGGGAGGGGAAGGAAAGAAAGAAAGAAACATATGAAAGAAAAAAGAAAGAAAGAAAGAAAAGAAAGAAAGAAAAAAGAAAAAAGAGAGAGGGGTGAGGGAGGGGAATGCGAGAGATGAGAAGAGAGGGAGGAGAGAGAGAAAGGGAGTGGGAGAAAGATGGGAGGAGAGACAGAAAGGGAGGTGGCAGAAGGAGAGAGAGAAAGGGAGGGTGAGGAGGTGGAAGGAGAGAGAAAGGGACAGTGAGGAGGGAGAGGGAAAGGGAGGATTAGAAGATGGGAGGAGAGACAGAAAGGGAGGGGTAAGAAAGAGAACAGGAAGGAGGGAGGGAAGAGAAGAGAGAGAAAGGGAGATGAGAGTAGGGGGTGGATAAAGTGAAAGGGAGGGATGAAGGTGGGAGGAGAGACAGCAAGGGAGGAAAGAGAAAGGGTGGGAGGGAGGGAAGGAGGGAGGGAGGGAGGTGAGAGTAGGTGGGATGATAGAGAGAAAGTGAGGGATGAATGTTGGAGGAGAGAGAGATAGGGAGGTAGTAGGAGGGGGAAGAGAGGGGGGATGGAGGGATGGAGGGGGGAGGGTGGGAGGGAGGGAGGGAGGTGAGAGTAGGTGGGAGGATAGAGAGAAAGGGATAGGTAAAGGTGGGAGGAGAGACAGCAAGGAGGGAGGAGGAGGAGAGAGAGAGAAGAGAGAGAGAAAAGGTAGGTGGGAGGAGGTGGGAGGATAGAGAGAAAGGGAGAGTGAGAAGGTGGGAGTAGAGACAGAAAGGGAGGTGGAGGAGGAGAGAGAGAAAGGGAGGTGGGAGTAGGTGGGAGGAACAAGAAAAAGGGAGATAGAGGAGAGAAAGAAGCAGAGGGGATGAGGTAGGAGGAGAAATAGAAAGGGAGGAAAGGAGGTGGAAGGAAGAGAGAGAGGGAGGGTGAAAACAGAAGAATTATAGGGAATAGTTTTCAGATCACTAACTAAAAAAGACAGGAAGAGAGAGATGAACAGACATGGAGACAGATATTGAACGAAGAAGAGGAGAGAGGAAAGAGAGAGAGGGAGATTGACAGATATAATGCCATGCACATTGAATATCCCCTAATAACATTGTGTTGTGTTCTGTGTCTATTCAAGTCAGCTCTGATTTGGTTGTGTGTTGTAACCATCAGAGCAGGGATTTCTCTTTTCCACTGTTGTCATGCCTTCTACCTCTGACTGGAGCTGGCATCAGCCTGCATGACACAAATCCCTCTGATAAATAAAAAATTATTGATTCGGAGTCAAAGATGGAAACTGCACTGCGGGGAGTGTGCGTACAAGTGTGTGTGTGTGGGGGGGGGGGGTTGATTTATCACACAGAGATGAAAGCGATCCGATGGGCAAGTGGAGTAACGGTAGCTAAGAGAGATAAATAGGCTACAAAGGTGCGATGCCTGTGCAAGTACACACACACGTACCTATAGTCCATCAACACTGACCAACAGCATGACTGACCGTTTCAGTGTTTGACAATAACGTACGGATACTGATTTCTTCTTAACTCTGACCTCTTTGTCTGAACCATACCTTTTTGAATTTCTCTTTGAGAAGAGGAATCAATGAAGCAAGTATTTGCGACAGCATGGCAGTAATGCTGACATGACCCTGTTCCATCAGGTGTGTGAGGGCGGGACTTCAGTACAGGTACGGTGGGACCTTTTTGTTTGAATGAAGGCTTATTCGTGTTAATAAACGTCCTCTCCACTAGGACCGTGGCGGGTCTCATCCATCTACTTCCTGTACAAGGCCCAGGGCCGTGTTATCAACAGCTCCTACTCTGAGATGCTTTATAAACACAGGCCCTGCTCTGCGACTACATCACTTTGATCTGGTTGTGTGTATCTACTAGACAGACACTGTAGCCTGTTCAAAGGTTTTCTGCTCACGGCAAAAACACAATCACAAGCAGCCATTTACTGATACAGTGTGTACACATATATACTCCCTACAACACACACACACCAAAACAAGCAGATCACACAGACGTCATACATTCACACACACACTCTACATACACACTATGTAAACACATGTACAGACACTCACAGTCTGTAAAATGGAAGCGTTACAGAATCCGCATTGAAATGCAAAGGTAATTTAATCTGCAGTGTTTACCGTGAACACAGTCTCTGCTAAAGCGGGATCATTGCCTTTAAATTTCAATCATGCTGTAAAACTGAATTTCCACGATGCGGATTGAATAGAAGCCTTACTTCTTTCTCGCAAGCCCACACATACAAACAAGTACGCACACACGCACACACACATGCACACACGCACACACGTGTTGCGGACTCCCTCTCCCCCATTAGGTGGAGTGTTGTGAAGCGTGGATGTCGTGGATTCCGCTTTCTTCTACACTGTCAGGTCCCATCACTACTAGTGCTCATTAGTGTCAACCTCAGCTGTGCCACCACTCTTTACCCCGCCCTCTCTCTCTGTACCTCCTTTACAATCTCTATCTCCCTCTCTTTACCCCCGCCCTATCTCTGTACCCCTTTACCAATCTCTATCTCCTCTCTTTACCCCCCGCCTCTCTCTGTACCTCCTTTACCAATCTATATCTCCCTCTCTTACCCCCGCCCTCTCTCTGTACCTCTTTACCAATCTCTATCTCCCTCTCTTTACCCCGCCCTCTCTCTGTACCTCCTTTACCAATCTCTATCTCCCTCTCTTTACCCCGCCCTCTCTCTGTACCTCCTTTACCAATCTCTATCTCCCTCTCTTTACCCCGCCCTCTCTCTGTACCTCCTTACCAATCTCTATCCCCTCTTACCCCCGCCCTCTCCCTTACCTCTTACCAATCTCTATCTCCTCCTTACCCCCCGCCCTCTCTGACCTCCTTTACCAATCTCTATCTCCCTCTCTTACCCCCGCCCTCTCTCTGTACCTCCTTTACCAATCTCTATCTCCCTCTCTTTACCCCCGCCCTCTCTCTGTACCTCCTTTACCAATCTCTATCTCCCTCTCTTTACCCCGCCCTCTCTCTGTACCCTCCTTTACCAATCTCTATCTCCTTCTCTTTACCCCGCCCCTCTCTGTACCTCCTTTACCAATCTCTATCTCCCTCTCTTTACCCCGCCCTCTCTCTGTACCTCCTTTACCAAGCTCTATCTCCCTTCTTTACCCCCGCCCTCTCTCGTACCTCCTTTACCATCTCTATCTCCCTCTCTTTACCCCGCCCTCTCTCTGTACCTCCTTTACCAATCTCTATCTCCCTCTCTTTACCCCCGCCCTCTCTCTGTACCTCCCTTTACCAATCTCTATCTCCCTCTCTATCTCTATCCCTCTTTTTGTGTCTCCCTATCACTCTTTTTTATCTCTCTCTATCCCTCTTTTAGCTCTCTCTATCTATCCTGTTGTATCTCTCTCTATCCCTCTTCATCTCTCTCTATCCCTTTTAATCTCTCAATTTTATTTATCTCTATCCCTCTTTTTATCTCTATTTTTATCTCTCTCTATCCCTATTTTCTCTTCTTATCTCCCTCTATTTATCTTTCTCTATCCCTCTTTTTATCTCTCTCTATACCTATTTATATCTCTCTTAATCCCTCTTTATCTCTCTATCCCTCTTTTTATCTCTATCTATCCTTGTTTGTATCTCACTCTATCCCTCTTCATCTCTCTCTATCCCTCTTTAATCTCTCAATTTTATTTATCTCTATTCTTCTTTTTATCTCTCTCTATCTATCCCTCTTTTTATCTCTATTTTTATCTCTCTTATCCCTATTTTCTCTTCTTATCTCCCTCTATCCCTCTATTATCTTTCTCATCCCTCTTTTATCTCTCTCTATACCTATTTATATCTCTCTTAATCCCTCTTTATCTCTCTATCCCTCTTTTTATATCTCTCTATCTATCCTGTTTGTATCTCTCTCTATCCCTCTTCATCTCTCTCTATCCCTCTTTTAATCTCTCAATTTTATTTATCTCTATCTCTATTTTTATCTCTCTCTATACCTATTTATATCTCTCTTAATCCCCTTTATCTCTCTCGCCCTATTTCTCTCTATCCCTCTCAATCCTCCCCTCTCTATATCCACTATCCCCTCTATCTATCCCTCTTTTTCTTACACTTTCTTCTCACTATCCCTCTTTTTTATCTATCTCTATCTATCCCTCTCTCAATCTTTGTATCTCTCTCTGTTCTATCCCTATTTTTATCTCTTTCTATCCCTCTTTATATCTCTCCCTATCCCTCATTTGTCTCTCTATCCCTCTTTTTCTCTCTCATTATCCCTCATTTTAACCCCTGTGCGGCCTCATCCAGCGAAAAAATCCTATCGCCATTAGCATACAAAATGTAATAATTTTTTTTTTTCAATTTTTTTTCAAATTATATCATTTTATAGATACACCTCTCCTGAATCGAACCACGTTGTCCGATTTCAAAAAGCTTTACAGCAAAACAAAACATTAGATTATGTTGGAGGAGTATATCATAAAAGTAGCCACATAGCCATTCCGACCAACCACATGCATCACAAATAACCAAAAAACAGCAAATGCAGCACTAACCTTTTACAAACTTCATCAGATGACACACCTAGGAATCATGTTACACAATACATGCATTCTTTTGTTCGATAAAGTTCATATTTATATATAAAAAACAGCATTTACATCGGCACGTAACGTTGACTAACTATTTTCCCTCAAAGCATCCGGTGATGAAACAGTGCTACAATTTACTAAATTACTATTCGAAAACATTTTTAAATGTAATATTGTCATTCTAGATTTATAGATGAATATCTCTTGAAAGCACCTGTAATGCCATAGATTTAAAATAACTTACTTTAGGGTAATCACACTTTGCGATAAAAGGGGATGCGATACTCAGAAAATTACCTAGTAAATATAGGTCTGCGCCATCTTGGAACAATCGCATATCACATCTTCAGTATACTATTGTCAATAATCCCTACCTTTGGTTGTCTTCACCATCAGAAAAGCACTTCCAGGAATCCCAGGTCCACAACAAAGTATTTTAGTTCGAAAAAATTACTCCTTTCTGTTCCAAGAGCTTGTTCTTGTTAGCGCGTTGAAGGCTGATCCAAATGCTCCGTCGGCCCGCGGGACGCTATTTCGAGAAAATTCATTTTTTTTCCATTTAGGTTTCGTTTCAAACATGTCCAACGTTTGTATAACTAAATCTTCAGGGCCGTTTTCAACAGAGAGCCAATA
>NW_021822840.1:74596-115403 GCF_901001165.1 Salmo trutta | reverse complement strand
GTCTGATTTAGGAGAGATGAAGAGAGAGGCTGTGTATGCTTTTTAGAGAGATAAGATGAGATGCTGTGTACTGTCTGATTTAGGAGAGATGAAGAGGAGAGGCTGTGTACTTCTTATTAGGAGGATTAAGAGGAGAGGCTGTGGACTGCTGAATTTAGGAGATGAAGAAACAGGAGAGCTGTGTAATGGTCTGATTTACAGGAGAGATGAATAGGAGAGGCTTTTGTACTGTCTGATTTAGGAGAATGAAGAGTAGAGGCTGTGTAACTGTCTGATTTAGGAAGATGAGAGGAGAGGCTGTGTACTGTCCTGATTTAGGAGAGATGAAGAGGAGAGGCTGTGTACTGTCTGATTTAGGATAGATGAAAGGATAGGCTGTGTACTGTCTTATTTAGGAGAAGATGAAGAGAGAGTGCTGTGTACTGTCTATTTAGGAGAGATAAAGGAGCGGCCTTTTGTAATGTCTGATTTAGGAGGAGATGAAGAGGAGAGGCCTGTGTACTGTCTGATTTAGGAGAGATGAAGAGGAGAGGCTGTTGTACTGTCTGATTTAGGAGAGATGAAGAGGAGAGGCTTGTGTGACTGTCTGATTTAGGAGAGATGAAGAGGACGAGGCCTGTGTAGCTGTCTGATTTAGGAGAGATGAAGCGGAGAGGCATGGTACGTGTACTTTAGGAGAGATAGAGAGAGGCTGTGTACTGTCTGATTAGGAGAGATGAAGAGGAGAGGCTGTGTACTGTCTGATTTAGGAGAGATGAAGAGGAGAGGCTGTGTACTGTCTGATTTAGGAGAGATGAAGAGGAGAGGCTGTGTACTGTCTGATTTAGGAGAGATGAAAAGGAGAGGCTGTGTACTGTCTGATTTAGGAGAGATGAAGAGGAGAGGCTGTGTACTGTCTGATTTAGGAGAGATGAAGAGAAGAGGCTGTGTACTGTCTGATTTAGGAGAGATGAAGAGGAGAGGCTGTGTACTGTGAAAGAGTAGCTCTGTTTATTATACTGTACTTTAGATGGGCTGTTTATTATACTGTACTTTAGATGGGCTGGGCCTCCTGTGGGCTGGGCCTCCTGTGGGCTGGGCCTCCTGTGGGCTGGGCCTCCTGTGGGCTAGGCCTCCTGTGGGCTGGGCCTCCTGTGGGCTAGGCCTCCTGTGGGCTGGGCCTCCTGTGGGCTAGGCCTCCTGTGGGCTGGGCCTCCTGTGGGCTGGGCCTCCTGTGGGCTGGGCCTCCTGTGGGCTGGGCCTCCTGTGGGCTAGGCCTCCTGTGGGCTGGGCCTCCTAGAAGAAGCAAGACACTAACAATAAAATAAAAAAAATTTACACCTAAACACACACCTTTTAATATAGACACACGCCTAAACTCACACTTCCTGTTGACGTTAATTAACTGCTTCCTGTCCTGCAGGGATGTTGTGACGGAGTCGTCAGTGGGCGGAGCGAGAGAGAATGAAGAGAACCCTGTTATCACCAAGACGGACGATGGGAAGAAGGTGAGAGAGAGAGAGAGAGAGACCCCGTCTTTGATTCCTCCTGACCTCCTAAACTGACCCCTCATCTCCTAAACTGACCCCTCATCTCCTAAACTGACCCCTCATCTCCTAAACTGACCCCTCATCTCCTAAACTGACCCCTCGTCTCCTAAACTGACCCCTCGTCTCCTAAACTGGCCCCTCGTCTCCTAAACTGGCCCCTCGTCTCCTAAACTGGCCCCTCGTCTCCTAAACTGGCCCCTCATCTCCTAACTCACCTCCTAAACTGGCCCCTCATCTCCTAAACTGGCCCCTCACCTCCTAAACTGGCCCCTCATCTCCTAAACTGACCCCTCATCTCCTAAACTCACCTCCTAAACTGGCCCCTCACCTCCTAAACTGATCCCTCATCTCCTCAACTGATCCCTCATCTCCTCAACTGATCCCTCATCTCCTAAACTGGCCCCTCATCTCCTAAACTGGCCCCTCATCTCCTAAACTGATCCCTCACCTCCTAAACTGGCCCCTCATCTCCTAAACTGGCCCCTCATCTCCTAAACTGGCCCCTCATCTCCTAAACTGGCCCCTCATCGGACCCCTCATCTCCTAAACTGACCCCTCGTCTCCTAAACTGGCCCCTCGTCTCCAAAACTGACCCCTCGTCTCCTAAATTGGCCCCTCACCTCCTAAACTGACCCCTCACCTCCTAAACTGACCCCTCACCTCCTAAACTGACCCCTCACCTCTTAAACTGACCCCTCAGACCACCTAAACTGGCCCCTCATCTCCTAAACTGGCCCCTCATCTCCTAAACTGATTCCTCATCTCCTAAACTGACCCCTCACCTCCTAAACTAACCCCTCACCTCCTAAACTGACCCCTCTGACCTGAGAAGGAGGCGGAGAGAGGAATCGAGAAAAGATTCATTGAGAAAGAAAGAGCCCAGTTAAAGCCGACCTTTGATTTTGGACACATTTGAGCCCAATGTTATTGTGTTGGTTTGCTCATCAGGTTAGAGTTAATTTAACCCTGTGGAACCTCGTCAGGTTAGAGTTAATTTAACCCTGTGGAACCTCATCAGGTTAGAGTTAATTTAACCCTGTGGAACCTCGTCAGGTTAGAGTTAATTTAACCCTGTGGAACCTCATCAGGTTAGAGTTAATTTAACCCTGTGGAACCTCGTCAGGTTAGAGTTAATTTAACCCTGTGGAACCTCGTCAGGTTAGAGTTCATTTAACCCTGTGGAACCTCGTCAGGTTAGAGTTAATTTAACCCTGTGGAACCTCATCAGGTTAGAGTTCATTTAACCCTGTGGAACCTCATCAGGTTAGAGTTAATTTAACCCTGTGGAACCTCGTCATGTTAGTTAATTTAACCCTGTGGAACCTCGTCAGGTTAGAGTTAATTTAACCCAGTGGAACCTCATCATGTTAGTTAATTTAACCCTGTGGAACCTCATCAGGTTAGAGTTCATTTAACCCTGTGGAACCTCATCAGGTTAGAGTTAATTTAACCCTGTGGAACCTCGTCAGGTTAGAGTTAATTTAACCCTGTGGAACCTCATCATGTTAGTTAATTTAACCCTGTGGAACCTCGTCAGGTTAGAGTTAATTTAACCCTGTGGAACCTCGTCAGGTTAGAGTTAATTTAACCCTGTGGAACCTCATCATGTTAGTTAATTTAACCCTGTGGAACCTCGTCAGGTTAGAGTTAATTTAACCCTGTGGAACCTCGTCAGGTTAGAGTTAATTTAACCCTGTGGAACCTCATCAGGTTAAGGTTAATTTAACCCTGTGGAACCTCGTCAGGTTAGAGTTAATTTAACCCTGTGGAACCTCGTCAGGTTAGAGTTAATTTAACCCTGTGGAACCTCGTCAGGTTAGAGTTAATTTAACCCTGTGGAACCTCGTCAGGTTAGAGTTAATTTAACCCTGTGGAACCTCGTCAGGTTAGAGTTAATTTAACCCTGTGGAACCTCATGTTAGTTAATTTAACCCTGTGGAACCTCATCAGGTTAGAGTTAATTTAACCCTGTGGAACCTCGTCAGGTTAGAGTTAATTTAACCCTGTGGAACCTCATCAGGTTAAGGTTAATTTAACCCTGTGGAACCTCGTCAGGTTAGAGTTAATTTAACCCTGTGGAACCTCATCAGGTTAGAGTTAATTTAACCCTGTGGAACCTCGTCAGGTTAGAGTTAATTTAACCCTGTGGAACCTCGTCAGGTTAGAGTTAATTTAACCCTGTGGAACCTCATGTTAGTTAATTTAACCCTGTGGAACCTCACATTTTTTTCTTCTCTAATTTTGTCATTTTTAATTCTCTCCTCTCTCCCTCTCCTCTCCCTCTCCTCTCCCTCTCCCTCTCCTCCCCCCTCTCCTCTCCCTCTCCCTCTCCTCCCCCCTCTCCTCTCCCTCTCCTCCCCCCTCTCCTCTCCCTCTCCTCCCCCCTCTCCTCTCTCTCTCCTCCCCCCTCTCTCCCTCTCCTCCCCCCTCTCCCTCTCCTCCCCCCTCTCTCTCTCCTCCCCCCTCTCCTCTCTCTCTCTCCTCCCCCCTCTCCCTCTCCTCCCCCCTCTCCTCCTCCCTCTCCTCCCCCCTGTCTCAGGAGGACACAGTGAGCTCTGACCTCACCACAGGCGTGTCAACCATCCCCAAACCTCGCCGCGGACGCCCACCCAAGGCCACACCCTCCCCTCTGGCCAATGAGAAGGAAGGAGGGGCAGCCAAAGGCAGGAAGAGGGCGGCACCAGCCCAGGACACCGCCCCCTCGGGGGAGCCAAACTCCATCAAGATCCCTAAAGCTGAGGACGTCACGCAAATCCTAGACCTGCAGAGGTGAGGAAGGGGGAGACAGATCCTAGACCTGTAGAGGTGAGGAAGGGGGAGACAGATCTTAGACCTGTAGAGGTGAGGAAGAGGGGAGACAGATCCTAGACCTGCAGAGGTGAGGAAGAGGGGAGACAGATCCTAGACCTGTAGAGGTGAGGAAGAGGAGACAGATCCTAGACCTGCAGAGGTGAGGAAGGGGGAGACAGATCCTAGACCTGTAGAGGTGAGGAAGAGGAGACAGATCCTAGACCTGCAGAGGTGAGGAAGAGGAGAGACAGATCCTAGACCTGCAGAGGTGAGGAAGAGGGAGACAGATCCTAGACCTGCAGAGGTGAGGAAGAGGGAGACAGATCCTAGACCTGTAGAGGTGAGGAAGAGGAGACAGATCCTAGACCTGTAGAGGTGAGGAAGAGGAGACAGATCCTAGACCTGTAGAGGTGAGGAAGAGGAGACAGATCCTAGACCTGTAGAGGTGAGGAAGAGGGGAGACAGATCCTAGACCTGCAGAGGTGAGGAAGAGGGGAGACAGATCCTAGACCTGTAGAGGTGAGGAAGGGGGAGACAGATCCTAGACCTGCAGAGGTGAGGAAGAGGAGAGACAGATCCTAGACCTGCAGAGGTGAGGAAGAGGGAGACAGATCCTAGACCTGCAGAGGTGAGGAAGAGGGAGACAGATCCTAGACCTGCAGAGGTGAGGAAGAGGAGACAGATCCTAGACCTGTAGAGGTGAGGAAGAGGAGACAGATCCTAGACCTGTAGAGGTGAGGAAGAGGAGACAGATCCTAGACCTGCAGAGGTGAGGAAGAGGAGACAGATCCTAGACCTGCAGAGGTGAGGAAGAGGAGACAGATCCTAGACCTGCAGAGGTGAGGAAGAGGGAGACAGCTTGATTGTTTAGGAAATCGGGTGTGTTTTAGTGCTGGGTTGCAACAAAACCCTGCAGCTCTCCAGTGGGACGAGGAGTCAGACAGCTGTAGAAACCTGACCTTAGTTTTAAATACACATTTCAGCTAAAGAATTAAAACTCTATTGTTTTGTTGCTTTATAGAAGAATAGGTTGTGTGTGTGTGTGTGTGTGTGTGTGTGTGTGTGTGTGTGTGTGTGTGTGTGTGTGTGTGTGTGTGTGTGTGTGTGTGTGTGTGTGTCTCTGTGTGTGTGTGTGTCTCTGTGTGTGTGTGTCTCTGTGTGTGTGTCTCTCTGTGTGTGTGTGTGTGTGTGTGTCTCTGTGTGTGTGTGTCTCTGTGTGTGTGTGTCTCTGTCTGTGTGTGTGTGTGTCTCTGTGTGTGTTTGTGTGTCTCTGTGTGTGTCTCTGTGTGTGTCTCTGTGTGTGTGTGTGTGTGTGTGTGTGTGTATCTGAGGTCCTCTCTTCTTGTTTCAGGTAAAGAGCTCTGCAGCCCAGATCAAGATCCTAAAGAAACACTCTGAAGCTCTTCAGGTCTCCCCTCTCTCTCTCTCCCTCTCTCTCTCTAATCTCCTCTCTCTCTGTAATCTCCTCTCTCTCTCTCTCTCTGTAATCTCTTCTCTCTCTCTCTCTCTCTCTGTAATCTCCTCTCTCTCTCTCTCTGTAATCCCCCCTCTCTCTCTCCCCCTCTCTCTCTCCCCTCCCTCTCTCTCCCCTCTCTCTCTCTCCCCCCCCCTCTCCCCCCCCCTCCCTCTCTCCCCCCCCCCTCCCCCCCCCTCCCTCTCTCCCCCCCCCCTCCCCCC
Organism: Salmo trutta; assembly: GCF_901001165.1. NCBI lineage: Eukaryota > Metazoa > Chordata > Actinopteri > Salmoniformes > Salmonidae > Salmo > Salmo trutta. The sequence goes on along the minus strand of NW_021822840.1, from coordinate 109,407 downwards.
CCCTCTCTCTCCCCTCCCTCTCTCCCCTCCCTCTCTCTCCCCCCCTCTCTCTCCTCCCCCTCTCTCCCTCCCCCTCCCCCCCCCCCCTCTCTCTCCCCTCTCTCTCTCTCAGGCCTTGTAGTCCTGGTCTGTGGCTCTTAATCTCCAAAATGTTGTTTCCTTCTTTGATTTCGTTGCTCTTTATCTTTTGTGGAGCAGTTTGTTTTTAAAAGAAATATTTCCAAACCGTTTTAATCTGGTTTTGATGACAAACAAGTTTTTGCTAATTAAATTCCCCCAGGATATCTTGCCTCTTCCTCCTGTCTGCTGGCCTCTTCTTCCTCTGTCCCCTCCTTCCTGTCTCTCTACCACCAGTGTGTTTATTTTATATAGTTTAAAACTTGGCTATTATATACTTAAGCCATATATATATATATATACACTGTATGTTTGGCTGTCTGACAAACACATACACAGTTCTTTCTCATACTTGTTAGAGAGAGGAAGGAAGGAAGGAAGGAAGGAGAGAGAGAGAGAGAGAGGGAGGAGGGAGGGAGGGAGGGAAGGAAGGAGAGAGAGAGAGAGAGAGAGGGGAGGAGGGAGGGAGGGAAGGAGAGAGGGAAGGAAGGAAGGGGGGACAGAGAGAGAGAGAGAGAGAGGGAAGGAAGGAAGGAGAGGGAGGAGGGAAGGGAGGAGGGAAGGAGAGAGAGGAAGGAGAGAGGGAAGGAGGAGGGAGGGAGGGAAGGAAGGAGAGAGAGGAAGGAGAGAGGGAAGGAAGGAGAGAGGGAAGGAAGGAGAGAGGGAGGAGGGAGGGAAGGAAGGAGAGAGGGAGGGAGGAGGGAGGGAAGGAGAGAGAGAGGGAGAGGGAAGGGAGAGGAAGGAAGGAGAGAGGGAAGGAAGGAGAGAGGGAGGGAAGGAGAGAGGGAAGGAAGGAGAGAGGGAGGAGGGAGGGAAGGAAGGAGAGAGGGAGGGATTTGGGCACTTTTCAGAAAAAGCTGTTGTTCAAGCAGGGGTTAACTGATGAATAGACAAACATGACTTATTATTTTTCCTTTCGATCTTTTTAGCAGTCAAACATTGAGAACTTTGAAATTAAAATTTGTATTGAAATGTTAAGTCTGTTGGTTAATTACTTGGGCGAGGAGAGGAGAGGAGAGGAGAGGAGGGGAGAGGAGAGGAGAGGAGGGGAGAGGAGAGGAGGGGAGAGGAGAGGAGAGGAGGGGAGGGGAGAGGGGAGGGGAGAGGGGAGGGGAGAGGAGGGGAGAGGGGAGGAGAGGAGAGGAGAGGAGGGGAGGGGAGAGGAGGGGAGGGGAGGGGAGAGGGGAGGGGAGAGGAGAGGAGGGGAGGGGAGGGGAGGGGAGGAGAGGAGAGGAGGGCTTCAGTTGGTTGAATATTACAGCATCTTCTACACATTTGGTCTGAGAAGTTCCATCGGGGCTCCCAGCTGATCTGTGATCGCTTGCTCTCCCCTGGGTGATGGATTCCATCCACGTTCCACTTCTTCACGCCTTACGGTCCATGTTTATTCTTCTTGCTTGTTTTGAATAAAGGAAGTCTTTTAAAAAATAAAAATAAACACTTCAGAAATTCAAAAAAATGTTTGAACAGTTTAGGAGAGAAAAATAAAAGTTTCTCTTTTCCAAGTTTTATTTCTATATTTTAGTCAGAAAGCGTTTTTTCATTCTGCCTTGATAATGATTCCAGACATTTTGTTTTTTGTTGTAGATGTTTCAGGATGGTTTTTCACGTGGGCATTTTTAATTTTTGATGCAGAAAATAAATCCCTTTTTAGATGTAAAGCCATGCTGTGTTTCTTCAGACCAAAACACATTCCACTTTACATTCTACAATACTTCCTGTTTGCTCATCAATTCATGCCTAGACCCCCAGGAGGTTACTACAGGAGGTGGACGGCCTAGACCCCCAGGTTACTACAGGAGGTGGACAGCAGGTAGCCTAGACCCCCAGGAGGTTACTACAGGAGGTAGACAGCAGGTAGCCTAGACCCCCAGGAGGTTACTACAGGAGGTGGACGGCCTAGACCCCCAGGTTACTACAGGAGGTGGACAGCAGGTAGCCTAGACCCCCAGGAGGTTACTACAGGAGGTAGGTAGCCTAGACCCCCAGGAGAGAACTACAGGAGGTAGACAGCAGGTAGCCTAGACCCCCAGGAGGTTACTACAGGAGGTAGGTAGCCTAGACCCCCAGGAGGTTACTACAGGAGGTGGACAGCAGGTAGCCTGGACCCCCAGGTTACTACAGGAAGTGGACAGCAGGTAGCCTAGACCCCCAGGAGGTTACTACAGGAGGTAGACGGCCTAGACCCCCAGGAGGTTACTACAGGAGGTAGACGGCCTAGACCCCCAGGAGGTTACTACAGGAAGTAGACGGCCTAGACCCCCAGGAGGTTACTACAGGAGGTGGACGGCAGGTAGCCCAGACCCCCAGGAGGTAGCCCAGACCCCCAGGAGGTGGACAGCAGGTAGCCCAGACCCCCAGCAGGTAGCCCAGACCCCCAGCAGGTAGCCCAGACCCCCAGCAGGTAGCCCAGACCCCCAGCAGGTAGCCTAGACCCCCAGGAGGTAGCCCAGACCCCCAGCAGGTAGCCTAGACCCCCAGGAGGTAGCCCAGACCCCCAGCAGGTAGCCTAGACCCCCAGCAGGTAGCCCAGACCCCCAGCAGGTAGCCCAGACCCCCAGCAGGTAGCCCAGACCCCCAGGAGGTAGCCCAGACCCCCAGCAGGTAGCCTAGACCCCCAGGAGGTAGCCCAGACCCCCAGCAGGTAGCCCAGACCCCCAGCAGGTAGCCTAGACCCCCAGGAGGTAGCCCAGACCCCCAGGAGGTGGACAGCAGGTAGCCCAGACCCCCAGCAGGTAGCCCAGACCCCCAGCAGGTAGCCCAGACCCCCAGCAGGTAGCCCAGACCCCCAGCAGGTAGCCTAGACCCCCAGGAGGTAGCCCAGACCCCCAGCAGGTAGCCTAGACCCCCAGGAGGTAGCCCAGACCCCCAGCAGGTAGCCTAGACCCCCAGCAGGTAGCCCAGACCCCCAGCAGGTAGCCCAGACCCCCAGCAGGTAGCCCAGACCCCCAGGAGGTAGCCCAGACCCCCAGCAGGTAGCCTAGACCCCCAGGAGGTAGCCCAGACCCCCAGCAGGTAGCCCAGACCCCCAGCAGGTAGCCTAGACCCCCAGGAGGTAGCCCAGACCCCCAGCAGGTAGCCCAGACCCCCAGCAGGTAGCCCAGACCCCCAGGAGGTAGCCCAGACCCCCAGCAGGTAGCCTAGACCCCCAGGAGGTAGTCCAGCGGTGAGACAAAACATTTTTAGAAATTGATGAATGTTCCTTAAAGGGTGTAAATGTATTAAACAAATGAAGACGACAAAAACAAAAAACATTTAGATTTTTCAGGTAGTTTATTTTTTTATAATAAAAGTAACGTTTGACAGTCTCACAATAAATAATCATCATGCGATTGTTCGCCGGCCACAAATACCCAACTCGATATCATTTCAAACCCTTTATCTGTGCTTGATTGAGTTTGCCTGGCTTCACGGGCCAGTTAAAATACTGTAACCCCCCCCTTCCCATCTGGCTCTCAGAAAGGCAGACGAAAGACTTCAAATAGCATCTGAACCCAGGTCTGACGGCTGCTGTTTCCTTCAGAAAACAAATCCAAACTGAAAGCTCCCGACTGCGTTTCAACAAAAAACAAAAAACAAAATGGCAGCCTATCTCCTATATAGTGCACTACTTTTGACCAGAGCCTTATGAAGAGGGTAGTGGTCCCTAATCTGTCGTGCAGTTCTTCTCCGTCAACATCGTGCGATACTGAAGTGGAACAGGAAGACAGCGAAAAGAAGGAAGAAGTCATTATTATTTATTTTTTTGGGTCCTTTTTTAAAAATTTTATTTGATAAAATATAGATCCAGTGGGTCGTTGGTTTGTTCTGCTGATAAAGCGGTGTCTTCCTCGTCGAGAAAGAGACTGGACACAGGATTCGTCTGGGAAAGAGGAGGGGGGAGGGAGCAGGAGCAGACTGGGCCAATCGAGCGCATAAGTCGCTTCAACGAGCCAATCGGGACATTCAGACTAACTTCCTAGTCGGCCAATCAAAATAGTTAACTAGGCAATTTCTTTCCTTCTAGTCGTGAGTTAAAACTGAAACACAGTTTACGTTTTTTTTTATTGTTGTTATTTTGTTTTATTTACAATATCCAGGAAGAATAAAGTATTTGTACAGTTCCTTCCTTGTCCGGCGTTGCGTGTCCTCCTGTCTCTCTCAGCCAGTAACCTCCGCCAGGTTAACAGCGCTTTAATGTTGGCCTTCTTAAAAGGCGGAAAGTAAGAGTTCATCAAGGGGAAGAACCAACAAAAAAAGGATGTTTTGAAGGCCGAGGAAGAGTTGAAAGGTTACCAGGAAGTGACTTGGGAGGGAAGGGGTGAAACTCTATGACGTCAGCCCAGCGAAGGCTCAGTTTGGGCTGTGGTTAGAAGGCATCGGAGGGCACCAATAGGAGAAGGGAGATGAGGGGTCTCAGTTGCTAAGGAGTTGTTCTGTCGCCGTCTCCACGTCCCAGGATTTAGAGGACAAGGCAGCGATTACAGCATTCTGTCAGGAGAGAGAGAGAGAGAGTTAGACACCACACAGCATTCTGTCAGGAGAGAGAGAGAGTTAGACACCACACAGCATTCTGTCAGGAGAGAGAGAGAGAGTTAGACACCACACAGCATTCTGTCAGGAGAGAGAGAGAGTTAGACACCACACAGCATTCTGTCAGGAGAGAGAGAGAGAGTTAGACACCACACAGCATTCTGTCAGGAGAGAGAGAGAGTTAGACACCACACAGCATTCTGTCAGGAGAGAGAGAGAGTTAGACACCACACAGCATTCTGTCAGGAGAGAGAGAGAGAGAGAGTTAGACACCACACAGCATTCTGTCAGGAGAGAGAGAGAGAGTTAGACACCACGCAGCATTCTGTCAGGAGAGAGAGAGAGTTAGACACCACACAGCATTCTGTCAGGAGAGAGAGAGAGAGAGAGTTAGACACCACACAGCATTCTGTCAGGAGAGAGAGAGAGAGAGTTAGACACCACACAGCATTCTGTCAGGAGAGAGAGATAGAACAAAAAACCACACAGCATTCTGTCAGGAGAGAGAGAGTTTTAGACCACCACACAGCATTCTGTCAGGAGGAGAGAGAGAGAGTTAGACACCACACAGCATTCTGTCAGGAGAGAGAGAGAGAGAGTTAGACACCACACAGCATTCTGTCAGGAGAGAGAGAGAGATAGACACCACACAGCATTCTGTCAGGAGAGAGAGAGAGAGTTAGACACCACACAGCATTCTGTCAGGAGAGAGAGAGTTAGACACCACACAGCATTCTGTAAGGAGAGAGAGAGAGAGAGTTAGACACCACACAGCATTCTGTCAGGAGAGAGAGAGAGAGAGTTAGACACCACACAGCATTCTGTCAGGAGAGAGAGAGAGAGTTAGACACCACACAGCATTCTGTCAGGAGAGAGAGAGAGAGTTAGACACCACACAGCATTCTGTCAGGAGAGCGAGAGTTAGACACCACACAGCATTCTGTCAGGAGAGAGAGAGTTAGACACCACACAGCATTCTGTCAGGAGAGAGAGAGAGAGAGTTAGACACCACACAGCATTCTGTCAGGAGAGAGAGAGAGTTAGACACCACACGGCATTCTGTCAGGAGAGAGAGAGTTAAACACCACACAGCATTCTGTCAGGAGAGAGAGAGTTAAACACCACACAGCATTCTGTCAGGAGAGAAAGAGAGAGAGAGTTAGACACCACACAGCATTCTGTCAGGAGAGAAAGAGAGAGAGAGTTAGACACCACACAGCATTCTGTCAGGAGAGAGAGAGAGTTAGACACCACACAGCATTCTGTCAGGAGAGAGAGAGAGAGAGACACCACACAGCATTCTGTCAGGAGAGAGAGAGAGAGTTAGACACCACACAGCATTCTGTCAGGAGAGAGAGAGTTAGACACCACACAGCATTCTGTCAGGAGAGAGAGAGAGAGTTAGACACCACACAGCATTCTGTCAGGAGAGAGAGAGAGTTAGACACCACACAGCATTCTGTCAGGAGAGAGAGAGAGAGAGAGAGTTAGACACCACACAGCATTCTGTCAGGAGAGAGAGAGAGAGTTAGACACCACACAGCATTCTGTCAGGAGAGAGAGAGTTAAACACCACACAGCATTCTGTCAGGAGAGAAAGAGAGAGAGAGACACCACACAGCATTCTGTCAGGAGAGAGAGAGAGAGAGAGAGAGTTAGACACCACACAGCATTCTGTCAGGAGAGAGAGAGAGAGAGAGAGACACCACACAGCATTCTGTCAGGAGAGAGAGAGAGAGAGAGTTAGACACCACACAGCATTCTGTCAGGAGAGAGAGAGAGAGAGTTAGACACCACACAGCATTCTGTCAGGAGAGAGAGAGAGATAGACACCACACATCATTCTGTCAGGAGAGAGAGAGAGAGCTGTCTGCCTACCTTTTCGAAGCCCATGGCAGTGAGTTTGTCTATCTTCCGTGTGTATTCTGGACCGGGTACAGGTGCTCCACCGTAGTAATGGCCCCATAACCTGGCTGTCTGCGTAAACATGTCTGGGTTCTGCTTATACTGGGGAGGAAGAAACCCATTTACAGAACGACGTGAAGGAGGAAGAAACCCATTTACAGAACGACGTGAAGGAGGAAGAAACCCATTTACAGAACGACGTGAAGGAGGAAGAAACCCATTTACAGAACGACGTGAAGGAGGAAGAAACCCATTTACAGAACGACGTGAAGGAGGAAGAAACCCATTTACAGAACGACGTGAAGGAGGAAGAAACCCATTTACAGAACGACGTGAAGGAGGAAGAAACCCATTTACAGAACGACGTGAAGGAGGAAGAAACCCATTTACAGAACGACGTGAAGGAGGAAGAAACCCATTTACAGAACGACGTGAAGGAGGAAGAAACCCATTTACAGAACGACGTGAAGGAGGAAGAAACCCATTTACAGAACGACGTGAATAGGGAAGAAACCCATTTACAGAACAACGTGAATAGGGAAGAAACCCATTTACAGAACAACGTGAATAGGGAAGAAACCCATTTACAGAACGACGTGAATAGGGAAGAAACCCATTTACAGAACGACGTGAAGGAGGAAGAAACCCATTTACAGAACGACGTGGAGGAGGAAGAAACCCATTTACAGAACGACGTGAAGGAGGAAGAAACCCATTTACAGAACGACGTGAAGGAGGAAGAAACCCATTTACAGAACGACGTGAAGGAGGAAGAAACCCATTTACAGAACGACGTGAAGGAGGAAGAAACCCATTACAGAACGACGTGAAGGAGGAAGAAACCCATTTACAGAACGACGTGAAGGAGGAAGAAACCCATTTACAGAACGACGTGAAGGAGGAAGAAACCCATTTACAGAACGACGTGAAGGAGGAAGAAACCAATTTACAGAACGACGTGAAGGAGGAAGAAACCCATTTACAGAACAACGTGAAGGAGGAAGAAACCCATTTACAGAACGACGTGAAGGAGGAAGAAACCCATTTACAGAACGACGTGAAGGAGGAAGAAACCCATTTACAGAACGACGTGAAGGAGGAAGAAACCCATTTACAGAACGACGTGAAGGAGGAAGAAACCCATTTACAGAACGACGGGAAGGAGGAAGAAACCCATTTACAGAACGACGTGAAGGAGGAAGAAACCCATTTACAGAACGACGTGAAGGAGGAAGAAACCCATTTACAGAACGACGTGAAGGAGGAAGAAACCCATTTACAGAACGACGTGAAGGAGGAAGAAACCCATTTACAGAACGACGTGAAGGAGGAAGAAACCCATTTACAGAACGACGTGAAGGAGGAAGAAACCCATTTACAGAACGACGTGAAGGAGGAAGAAACCCATTTACAGAACGATGTGAAGGAGAAACACCAAGACAGATAAAACACACACCGGTACCTGATTGGCCACTACTGCATCCTGGGGGTCGTCCGGTTCAGCTGCGGCCAGAAGAGCCTGGAGGGACAACAGTACCGTCCTCAGAGTCATCGCTGCTGCCCTGGGGGACGGAGGTACGGGGTTATAGAGAGGAGGAGTTGGACGGAGAGAGAGAGGAGGAGTTGGAGGGAGAGAGAGAGAGGAGGCGCGTAACTACGTGTGACTCACCACTGGTCTTTGAGGATGTCAAGACAGATGGCGCCTGTTACTGAGCTGATGTTGGGATGCCAGATCTTAGTGATGAACCTCACCTGGGGGGAGAGAGAGACAGAGAGAGAGGGAGACAGAGAGAGGGAGACAGAGAGAGGGACACAGAGAGAGACAGAGAGAGGGACAAAGAGAGAGACAGAGGGACAGAGACAGAGAGAGAGGGGTGTTAAACACTAGATAGTAGTGTACCATCATAGTGATGTAGTACAGTCTTCGCCCTTCTGTTTCAGGTATAAAGGTTCTCTGGTGGAAAAGGCCATGTGAGTTGTCAGAATGCCCTGCATACCTTGGGACTGTTAAAGGGATGTGTATCTTACCTTGGGAGGGTTAAAGGGATGTGTTTCTTACCTTGGGACTGTTAAAGGGATGTGTTTCTTACCTTGGGAGGGTTAAAGGGATGTGTTTCTTACCTTGGGACTGTTAAAGGGATGTGTCTCTTACCTTGGGAGGGTTAAAGGGATGTGTTTCTTACCTTGTGACTGTTAAAGGGATGTGTTTCTTACCTTGGGAGGGTTAAAGGGATACGTTTCTGGGATTTTGATTTCCAGTTGAAATCTGCCACCTTAGAAAGGGGAAAAAACAGATATGATCTGTATAGGTGTGTGTGTGTGTGTGTGTGTGTGTGTGTGTGTGTGTGTGTGTGTGTGTGTGAGTGAGCAGATGGATGGTGTGTGTGTGTGTGTCACCTTCGTACGGCGTGTCCGGTGGTCCTGCGATCTCTCCTCGCAGCTCTGTGAAGTTTTCATCTACCAGATCCACCTTGATCTGGTTTTTACTCGTCTGTCAGAGAAAGAGAGGGATGAAGAGAGAGGGATGGGAAGAGAGGGATGAAGGGAGAGGGATGAAGGATGAAGAGAGAGGGATGAAGAGAGAGGGAGAGGGATGAAGAGAGAGGGAGGGATGAAGGATGAAGAGAGAGGGAGGGATGAAGGATGAAGAGAGAGGGATGAAGAGAGAGGGAGGGATGAAGAGAGAGGGAGAGGAAGAGGGATGAATGATGAAGGGAGAGGGAGGAAGGATGAAGAGAGAGGGATGAAGGATGAAGGGAGAGGGATGAAGAGAGAGGATGAAGAGGGATGAAGAGAGAGGGGGAGAAGGATGAAGAGAGAGAGGGATGAAGAGGGATGAAGAGAGAGGAAGAGCGAGGAAGAGGGATGAAGAGAGAGGTAGAGGGATGAAGAGAGAGAGGGATGAAGAGAGAGGGATGAAGAGAGAGAGAGAGGGAGGTAGAGAGTGGTAGAGGGATGAAGAGGGAGGGAGGTAGAGAGTGGTAGAGGGAGGTAGAGGGAGGTAGAGGGAGGGAGGTAGAGAGTGGGAGGTAGAGAGTGGTAGAGGGAGGTAGAGGGAGGGATGAAGGTAGAGAGGGGTAGAGAGTGTGGTCCCGTAGGACCCTTATCCATTGACAGTCCGTCCATCAGACACCATAAACACAGTTATAGCAGTAGTCCACTGTCTGTCCCAGTGCTTCCCTTCTAAACACAGTTATAGCAGTAGTCCACTGTCTGTCCCAGTGCTTCCCTTCTTCTTATTGAAATAGGACATGGGAGATCCACGTTTTCATTTAGCAAGCTAGACAGCTAACGTCTCTCATGATGTGCTATATAAGAACTGACAACAGTCTAGCTAGCTAGCTACAGGGTCCAAAACTTCCTAAATGTCTTCATAGCAAAGACACTAGCTTATTACATAGTAAGAGGGGTTAACCTATGCAGCTGTCAAAACTAGCAGGCTAGCTAACAAGCTAGCTACCCTGTATTAGCTACCTAGCAACACAAGTCAGGTAGTTAGCTAACAACAGCTACAAAAACGTCAACACACATGGGAAGAGGGTTAAAAAACAATAACAACTATTTTTTACCATCTTGACAACTATTTGGGATCGACATTTGGCGTTAAAGGGCTTTTGTTTTGCTATCTGTCCAGAGGCCTGTGTCCGTTTGTTAACATCCGCGATATTTCCTGATCTGTTTCGCCGACATATTTTTACTTCGTAGCGGGCATGATGTCGCACAATCACCGATAAACTTCCCCTTGAAAAGGGCCTCGCTTCTGTTTGTTTGTTTGCTGCATCAGAAACGCAGACTAACTAGCTGACATTTCCTTACATGACAACTTGCAAAAATAAACAACCACAATTTTAATTTAACCTTATTTTATTTTAAAAGCATAACGATTTGCTATAAGTGACCGTAAATAACAATACGGATATTTAGCAAACCTCTTCGCTTTTCAGAACTTCTTTGAACTCCCGTTTGATCCTTTGGACCGCTATATTCGCCATGGCTCTGCCGTCTCCCTCCTTCCTGTAGCGGGATGTTACACCTGGGTGACTGGGTCGGGCCTCCGTCCACTCCTGTTGCTGTGTGGATATCTTCTGTTAGTCTCTCTGTCTCTCTCTCTCTGTCTCTCTGTCTCTCTGTCTCTCTCTCTCTCTGTCTCTCTCTCTCTCTGTCTCTCTGTCTCTCTCTCTCTCTCTCTCTGTGTCTCTCTATCTTTCTTTCTTTCTTTCCCTCTTCAAAAACACAGCACTCCTTTCTTGAAAATGCGTGCCGTGGAGTCTGGAAACACGAACACAGTTTTGCCACAGAGAACTAAACGTTACTAGAAAATGTTTAGTCTGTGAAAGGTTGGTTTTGTGGAAATAGCTAGAAAGAGGAAAGTTTTTTTGTTTTTGTTGTTGTCAATCACTGCAGTTTTCCTCTGTTTAGAGTCATGTGATATGACGGGATGGTGTGAATACATAACTTTCTCATATGTAACTGTAAATAATAACACTATTCATATGTAACATTAATATGACTAAGAAGGTAATATTGGGCCCGTGTCAAAACACAATTGATAAATTGTAGCCGCACACAGTTCAGGAAATTCTCTCTCTGACACACACAGTACATTGTCACTAATTCTGTCTGTCTGTATTCCTGTGTATTCCTCTGTCTGTCTGTGTGTCTGTCTGTGTGTCTGTCTGTGTATTCCTTTGTCTGTCTGTCTGTCCACCTGTCTGTCTGTCCACCTGTCTGTCCACCTGTCTGTCTCTCTGTGTGTCTGTCCGCCTGTCTGTCTGTCCGCCTGTCTGTCTGTCCGCCTGTCTGTCTGTCCACCTGTCTGTCTCTCTGTGTGTCTGTCTGTGTGTCTGTCCGCCTGTCTGTCTGTCTGCCTGTCTGTCTGTCCGCCTGTCTGTCTCTCTGTCCGCCTGTCTGTCCGCCTGTCTGTCTGCCTGCCTGTCCGTCTCTCTGTGTGTCTGTCCGCCTGTCTGCCTGTCTGTCCGCCTGTCTGTCTGCCTGCCTGTCCGCCTGTCTGTCTCTCTGTGTGTCTGTCTGTCTCTCTGTGTGTCTGTCTGTGTGTCTGTCTGTCTGTCTGTCCGCCTGTCTGTCCGCCTGCCTGTCTGTCTCTCTGTCCGCCTGTCTGTCTCTCTGTCCGCCTGTCTGTCTGTCTGTCCGCCTGTCTGTCTGCCTGCCTGTCTGTCTCTCTGTGTGTCTGTCTGTCTGTCCGCCTGTCTGTCTGTCTGTCTGTCTGTCTCTCTGTCTGTCTGTCTGTCTGTCTGTCTGTCTGTCTGTATAATAGATTGACCATGGTGGATGGTAAAATCACCATGGAGATGACATCTCCAGCATCCTCCCTGTTGTTATGATCTGCTGAACAGGGATGGGCCTCTATGGGACACATTATTCCAAACATATCTGTCCTTTTCCGTCAACACGGACTCTATTCAGGAAAATAAAGATTTTTTTTTTCTTCAAATCATTCACTTGAACATGAAGTCACATGAACAGACTTTTCTGAGGAATTTGGGGGAAAGAGATGACACACAACGGAGTTAATCAGCAGATATTGATTTCGTTGTACACCTAACATGTACTGTCATCCTTCATAATATACTCCCATCTGTCACTGGGTGATTGATTGGTCCTGTATGGTTTGTTTACTTTCCGTAAGTCATCGCGTCTTAACTCGCTCCTGACTTTGATTGGCTGAAATGATATCCCGCTGGATATATAAACCAATCGGAAGCCTGAGACAGTTGAAACGCTCTAGATGGAAAAAAAACCCTAAGGTTTTCACGTTACCACAGCCACAAAGTCAAAATTGGATATATTGTAAAGAAAAAAAGAATTTTTTTAAAATGATACCAAAATGCTATTTAAGGTTATGCATAAGATTAGCAGTGTGGTTAAGATTTAAAATACAATTTGAAGAAGAGAAATTGTAGAAAAAGTCGCGATGTAGGACTTTATGGCTGTGGTAACTAGTGACGACCAAAAAAAACGCGAGTTCTCGGTCTCCTCGGATAATCTCGCGTGATGTCCGTGACGTGGCTGTCTCGTACTGTATCAAAACACAGACAGGCAGAGCTCCGGGTCTTATCATTAGTTCTCCGTTTTCTAACTAAAAAACGACCGTTTCTATTGGACAGATTCCGGTAGGTCCCCTCCCGTTTCGTTTGTCTCCGTTTCAGAAACGTTTTGCAACAGAATTGGCATAATGAATGAGCCCCAGGAAATGTTGTACTGTACAGATGATATGAGTTTGTCCAGCGGTGGCTTTCTGATACCGTGTCTACCGCCGGGAACGATAACAACAAGAGCAATACATTCCCTGGACTCTGAAGCTGTGTGTGGATCAGTGTTCAGGTAAGTGTCGTCTCTTCTGTTCCTTCAATAATACAGCAGAACGCAAATGTACTGGCAGGGCTGGGTAAAACTACTGAATCTGCAGGGTAGGTGGCATAAACGCAACCACACGTAACGAATGGATTTGGATTAGAAATATGCATCAAAAGCTCCAATGCAAAGTTATACCTCTATTTTTTTCGAGTTATTACATAAAAGTGATCAGAGAACCGAAGTGAAGCCGGAAAATAACATTGCGGTGTGTGATGTAATATGGAGGACCTGACCAGCCAGTCTATTCCCTGTTTATGTCATGTAAACTCCCAACAGAAACGACTTCACTTCAAATTAAACTTTTTTTTGTTTTTGCATTCATACTACTGGTTTCAATTTAATTATCAGCCAACTTATAAGCAAATACTTTATGAATGTATAGTTACAAAATAAGTTTGCACTCTCGCTAGCCGACTATATCCTACTAATGTTATCTTTACTATGTGTTAGTACTGCATGAACCAGTAGATAAACACTTAGCTTACAGCTACATTAAAGTTAACAAACTATATCCTACTAATGTTATCTTTACTATGTGTTAGTACTGCATGAACCAGTAGATAAACACTTAGCTTACAGCTACATTAAAGTTAACAAACTATATCCTACTAATGTTATCTTTACTATGTGTTAGTACTGCATGAACCAGTAGATAAACACTTAGCTTACAGCTACATTAAAGTTAACAAACTATATCCTACTAATGTTATCTTTACTATGTGTTAGTACTGCATGAACCAGTAGATAAACACTTAGCTTACAGCTACATTAAAGTTAACAAACTATATCCTACTAATGTTATCTTTACTATGTGTTAGTACTGCATGAACCAGTAGATAAACACTTAGCTTACAGCTACATTAAAGTTAACAAACTATATCCTACTAATGTTATCTTTACTATGTGTTAGTACTGCATGAACCAGTAGATAAACACTTAGCTTACAGCTACATTAAAGTTAACAAACTATATCCTACTAATGTTATCTTTACTATGTGTTAGTACTGCATGAACCAGTAGATAAACACTTAGCTTACAGCTACATTAAAGTTAACAAACTATATCCTACTAATGTTATCTTTACTATGTGTTAGTACTGCATGAACCAGTAGATAAACACTTAGCTTACAGCTACATTAAAGTTAACAAACTATATCCTACTAATGTTATCTTTACTATGTGTTAGTACTGCATGAACCAGTAGATAAACACTTAGCTTACAGCTACATTAAAGTTAAACGTTTTGAAATACATAACGACATCTAACCATTTAACTGCATATACCGGTCACGTTATTTGTTATTTTAGCCCGTTCTGCTTTTTTCACTCCTTAATGAAATATGTCTACAGGACAATAGTTTGTTTCCTTATTTATTATTGTTCAGTAATACAAGACATGAGGACTTTATCAGCCGTGGACATGCAGGTCCAGAGACGAGCTGTTAACTAGTTACAGTTAGTCTGATATTGAGCTGAGGAGTCCTAACTTTACTTCTTAAATGTTCTTTTAAAAGGGGGATTTGGCTCCTGAAGCCAAAAACCAGCTAAATACTCCCATCTAGACATGAATCCATTTTCTATTGCGCTACGGTTCTAGAAACATAAATCCCTTTTTTAACTTTCACATCGTAATCATTTCACCAATGCAACATTACAAAGCAGTATTTCTGAGTGACGTGTTGTGTCGTCTGTCTTCAGTTGACCCACAGGTGTTCAGAGAGACAGATCATTCATTAGTACAGGTCGCCTACTCTGTCTGCTTTCTGTGAACAAGCTCTGTAACATGGAAATACGACAGTGTGGGAACTATAACCCTATACAAGTGTCTATCAATGTAACCTTTTGTTTTTAAATTATTATTATTTCTAGCCGATATGAAAGATAAGGTCCTTTATGCTTTCAAAACCGTAGAGCAAGCGATGCCTGTTAAAGTTCAGACCGAGAGTCTCTTAACAAAACTCCCCCCTACAGAACACGCTTTTGTCCAATGACTCTTATGTAATGGAACCGAAAAGCATGAGGGCTTCAGTGAAGTTAGCTAACAGGCTAAGCGTCTAACATTGGCTAACAGGCTAAGCGTCTAACATTGGCTAACAGGCTAAGCGTCTAACATTGGCTAACAGGCTAAGCGTCTAACATTGGCTAACAGGCTAAGCGTCTAACATTGGCTAACAGGCTAAGCGTCTAACATTAGTCTAACATTGGCTAACAGGCTAAGCGTCTAACATTTGCCAACAGGCTAAGCGTCTAACATTTGCTAACATGCTAAGCGTCTAACATTTGCTAACAGGCTAAGCGTCTAACATTTGCTAACAGGCTAAGCGTCTAACATTTGCTAACAGGCTAAGCGTCTAACATTGGCTAACAGGCTAAGCGTCTAACATTGGCTAACAGGCTAAGCATCTAACATTTGCTAACAGGCTAAGCATCTAACATATGCTAACAGGCTAAGCGTCTAACATTGGCTAACAGGCTAAGCATCTAACATTTGCTAACAGGCTAAGCATCTAACATTTGCTAAGCATCTAACATTTGCTAACAGGCTAAGCGTCTAACATTGGCTAACAGGCTAAGCGTCTAACATTTGCTAACAGGCTAAGCATCTAACATTTGCTAACAGGCTAAGCGTCTAACATTTGCTAACAGGCTAAGCATCTAACATTTGCTAACAGGCTAAGCATCTAACATTTGCTAAGCATCTAACATTTGCTAACAGGCTAAGCGTCTAACATTGGCTAACAGGCTAAGCGTCTAACATTGGCTAACAGGCTAAGCGTCTAACATTGGCTAACAGGCTAAGCATCTAACATTTGCAAACAGGCTAAGCATCTAACATTTGCAAACAGGCTAAGCATCTAACATTTGCAAACAGGCTAAGCATCTAACATTTGCTAACAGGCTAAGCGTTTAACATTTACTAACAGGCTAAGCATCTAACATTTGCTAAGCATCTAACATTTGCTAACAGGCTAAGCGTTTAACATTTACTAACAGGCTAAGCATCTAACATTTGCTAAGCATCTAACATTTGCTAACAGGCTAAGCGTTTAACATTTGCTAACAAGCTAAGCGTCTAACATTTGCTAACAGGCTAAGCGGCTAACATTTGCTAACAGGCTAAGCGTCTAACATTTGCTAACAGGCTAAGCGTCTAACATTTGCTACCCGGCTAAGCGTCTAACATTTGCTAACAGGTTAAGCGTCTAACATTTGCTAACAGGCTAAGCGTCTAACATTTGCTAACAGGCTAAGCGTCTAACATTTGCTAACAGGCTAAGCGTCTAACATTTGCTACCCGGCTAAGCGTCTAACATTTGCTACCCGGCTAAGCGTCTAACATTTGCTAACAGGCTAAGCGTCTAACATTTTGCGTTTTGTCTCACACCAGAGACTTTGTGTAATTTCACATTTCTACCTCGCCACTACATGGCCACTACTCATTAGATGTGTCTCTGCTTTGCTTCTAGGGTGGCAATGATTACCTAACTAGCTAGGTAACTATGTACTGACCAGGATGTGCTTTGTTTAACTGTAAACCATTTCCTCATTGCTTGTTATTTGGCCAAATGAATGAGAACCACGTCAGTGACGGTGTAAATAAGTTACACAACATCCAAGTAAACATTTAAAGTGACTTTTATCTGTAGCCTCTCTGAGCTACTGCATCTGCCAAGAGGTCCGGGCATTTATGGCACAGGTAGCAATAGTGGGCCTGGTCAAAACTAGTGCATTAAATTGGTAACAGGGGGGGCGGTGCTATTTGGAATGTCAACAATGTCTCCTCTCTGGGGACTGTGGTGATTCATTCAGACCCAGTTGGTATCGGCAGAGTGAAGCAGCCTGGGAATACTGGTACTTTAACAAGCAGTTTGTTTTGATATGTTATAGTATGTGTGTGTGTGTGTGTTCTCATCCCAGGTGTGTGTGTGTTCTGTCAGGTGATCGTAATGGCGGAGGGAGGCTTTGACCCCTGTGAGTGCATCTGCCCCCAGGAGAAAGCCATGAGACGACTCATCAACCTGGTAAGAGTGTGTGTGTGTGTGTGTGTGTGTTTGTGATGGTGGAGAGAGATTCCATTTGTGTATCAGTCCAAGATGTCTTCATGTTTGTGGTGAAAGTACTTCTGTTTTGAGTTGTAATATGTTACTAACTTGAGGAGAGACGGACACCTAGTCAGTTATACACCTGAATGAATTCAACTGAAATGTGTCTTCTGTATTTAACCAAACCCCTCTGAATCAGAGAGGTGCGGCGGGGCTGCCTTAATCGAAAATAACACTCAATCTTACTAAGAGTGACGGCAGTGTACAGCGTGACTGCTTGCTTACCCTGACCCTGATGGGGAGGGGTGCACTTGTTCACCTCCCTTAATACATTAGAAATAACATGACTGGAAACTCCTAGTTAGCCCATGCCTCTACCAATCCAGTGTTTTTACATTTGAGAGAGGGAGAGATTTGCACATCGTTACAACACTGTATATAGACATAATATGACATTTGAAATGTCTTTATTCTTTTTGGAACTTGTGAGAGTGTAAATGTTTACTGTTCATTTTATTGTTTATTTCACTTTTGTTTATTATCTACTTCACTTACTTCGGCGATGTAAACATATGTTTCCCATGACAATAAAGCCCTTGAATTGAATTGAATTGAGAGAGAGAGCTCAAAGTAGAAGAATAGAAAAAGGAGAGAGACACAGGGAGAGAAGTAGAGAGAGAGAGAGAGAGAGACAGGGAGAGAAGTAGAGAGAGAGAGAGAGAGAGAGACAGGGAGAGAAGGAGAGACACAGGGAGAGAAGTAGAGAGAGAAGGAGGGAGGAGAAAAGTGTGTGGGACTGTGGAGGCTCTGAGCCAGCAGCATATCCTGGATCCTGCTGTCTGTCTCTCTGTGTTTGTCTTGAGGACTGACAGACACACAGACGGTTGCGTGCACAGATGTCTCTCTCTCTCATATCTCTCTCTCTCTCATATCTCTCTCTCTCTCATATCTCTCTCTCTCTCATATCTCTCTCTCTCTTATATCTCGCTCTCTCTCTCGCTCTCTCGCTCTCTCGCTCTCTCTCTCTGTCTCTCTCTCTCTCTCTCTCTCTCTCTCTGCTTCAAGGTAGTGATTAGAACGTTGCAACAATAGAATGCTGAGAGGCGGGGTTGTAAATCTTTTTTTTTTTAGAATGTGCTCTAGTCAGCCAGGCCATCTCATTGGTCCCTGTGTACAGGTGTGTCTATGTGGCCAGCTGTCATTGGTCCAGCACAACCACGAGAGTTTCCTCATTTGCCTACAGACAGAGCGGGACCTTAACCACAGCTTAGTCCTTTACTTCCTGGGAGATGTCCAATAGATAGAGACCTATGTTATATAGTACATATAGATAGAGACCTATGTTATATAGTACATATAGATACAGACCTATGTTATATAGTATATATAGATACAGACCTATGTTATATAGTACATATAGATACAGACCTATGTTATATAGTGTATATAGTTTCAGACCTATGTTATATAGATACAGACCTATGTTATATAGTATATATAGATACAGACATATGTTATATAGATACAGACCTATGTTATATAGTATATATAGATACAGACCTATGTTATATAGTATATATAGATACAGACCTATGTTATATAGTATATATAGATACAGACCTATGTTATATAGTATATATAGATACAGACCTATGTTATATAGTACATATAGGTACAGACCTATGTTATATAGTACATATAGATACAGACCTATGTTATATAGTATATATAGATACAGACCTATGTTATATAGATACAGACCTATGTTATATAGTATATATAGATACAGACCTATGTTATATAGTATATATAGATACAGACCTATGTTATATAGTACATATAGATACAAACCTATGTTATATAGTGTATATATAGATACAGACCTATGTTATATAGTATATATAGATACAGACCTATGTTATATAGTATATATAGATACAGACCTATGTTATATAGTATATATAGATACAGACCTATGTTATATAGATACAGACCTATGTTATATAGTATATATAGATACAGACCTATGTTATATAGTACATATAGATACAGACCTATGTTATATAGTATATATAGATACAGACATATGTTATATAGATACAGACCTATGTTATATAGTATATATAGATACAGACCTATGTTATATAGTACATATAGATACAGACCTATGTTATATAGTACATATAGATACAGACCTATGTTATATAGTATATATAGATACAGACCTATGTTATATAGATACATACCTATGTTATATAGTACATATAGATACAGACCTATGTTATATAGTATATATAGATACAGACCTATGTTATATAGATACAGACCTATGTTATATAGTATATATAGATACAGACCTATGTTATATAGTACATATAGATACAAACCTATGTTATATAGTGTATATATAGATACAGACCTATGTTATATAGTATATATAGATACAGACCTATGTTATATAGTATATATAGATACAGACCTATGTTATATAGTACATATAGATACAGACCTATGTTATACAGTACATATAGATACAAACCTATGTTATATAGTGTATATATAGATACAGACCTATGTTATATAGTATATATAGATACAGACCTATGTTATATAGATACAGACCTATGTTATATAGTACATATAGATACAGACCTATGTTATATAGATACAGACCTATGTTATATAGTATATATAGATACAGACCTATGTTATATAGATACAGACCTATGTTATATAGTATATATAGATACAGACCTATGTTATATAGTATATATAGATACAGACCTATGTTATATAGTATATATAGATACAGACCTATGTTATATAGTACATATAGATACAGACCTATGTTATATAGTACATATAGATACAGACCTATGTTATATAGTATATATAGATACAGACCTATGTTATATAGTACATATAGATACAGACCTATGTTATACAGTACATATAGATACAAACCTATGTTATATAGTGTATATATAGATACAGACCTATGTTATATAGTATATATAGATACAGACCTATGTTATATAGTACATATAGATACAGACCTATGTTATATAGTATATATAGATACAGACCTATGTTATATAGTATATATAGTATATATAGATACAGACCTATGTTATATAGTATATATAGATACAGACCTATGTTATATAGTATATATAGATACAGACCTATGTTATATAGTATATATAGATACAGACCTATGTTATATAGATACAGACCTATGTTATATAGTACATATAGATACAGACCTATGTTATATAGTATATATAGATACAGACCTATGTTATATAGATACAGACCTATGTTATATAGATACAGACCTATGTTATATAGTACATATAGATACAGACCTATGTTATATAGTATATATAGATACAGACCTATGTTATATAGTATATATAGATACATATCTATGTTATATAGTACATATAGATACAGACCTATGTTATATAGTATATATAGATACAGACCTATGTTATATAGATACAGACCTATGTTATATAGATACAGACCTATATTATATAGTATATATAGATACAGACCTATGTTATATAGTATATATAGATACAGACCTATGTTAAATAGATACAGACCTATGTTATATAGTATATATAGATACAGACCTATGTTATATAGTATATATAGATACAGACCTATGTTATATAGTACATATAGATACAGACCTATGTTATATAGTATATATAGATATAGACCTATGTTATATAGATACAGACCTATGTTATATAGTACATATAGATACAGACCTATGTTATATAGTATATATAGATACAGACCTATGTTATATAGTACATATAGATACAGACCTATGTTATATAGTACATATAGATACAAACCTATGTTATATAGTGTATATAGATACAGACCTATGTTATATAGTATATATAGATACATACCTATGTTATATAGTGTATATATAGATACAGACCTATGTTATATAGATACAGACCTATGTTATATAGTATATATAGATACAGACCTATGTTATATAGATACAGACCTATGTTATATAGTATATATAGATACAGACCTATGTTATATAGTATATATAGATACAGACCAATGTTATATAGTATATATAGATACAGACATATGTTATATAGTACATATAGATACAGACCTATGTTATATAGTACATATAGATACAGACCTATGTTAAATAGATACAGACCTATGTTATATAGTATATATAGATACAGACCTATGTTATATAGTATATATAGATACAGACCTATGTTATATAGTATATATAGATACAGACCTATGTTATATCGTACATATAGATACAGACCTATGTTATATAGTATATATAGATACAGACCTATGTTATATAGATACAGACCTATGTTATATAGTATATATAGATACAGACCTATGTTATATAGATACAGACCTATGTTATATAGTACATATAGATAGAGACCTATGTTATATAGTACATATAGATACAGACCTATGTTATATAGTATATATAGATACAGACCTATGTAATATTGCACATATAGATACAGACCTATGTTATATAGTATATATAGATACAGACCTATGTTATATAGTACATATAGATACAGACCTATGTTATATAGTATATATAGATACAGACCTATGTTATATAGTACATATAGATACAGACCTATGTTATATAGATACAGACCTATGTTATATAGTATATATAGATACAGACCTATGTTATATAGATACAGACCTATGTTATATAGTATATATAGATACAGACCTATGTTATATAGTATATATAGATACAGACCTATGTTATATAGTACATATAGATACAGACCTATGTTATATAGTATATATAGATACAGACCTATGTTATATAGTATATATAGATACAGACCTATGTTATATTATAGATATAGACCTATGTTATATAGATGCAGACCTATGTTATATAGTACATATAGATACAGACCTATGTTATATAGTATATATAGATACAGACCTATGTTATATAGATACAGACCTATGTTATATAGTATATATAGATACAGACCTATGTTATATAGTATATATAGATACAGACCTATGTTATATAGTATATATAGATACAGACCTGTTATATAGTATATATAGATACAGACCTATGTTATATAGTACATATAGATACAGACCTATGTTATATAGTATATATAGATACAGACCTATGTTATATAGTATATATAGATACAGACCTATGTTATATAGTATATATAGATACAGACCTATGTTATATAGTATATATAGATAGAGACCTATGTTATAGTATATATAGATACAGACCTATGTTATATAGATACAGACCTATGTTATATAGTATATATAGATACAGACCTATGTTATATAGTATATATAGATACAGACCTATGTTATATAGTACATATAGATACAGACCTATGTTATATAGTATATATAGATAGAGACCTATGTTATAGTATATATAGATACAGACCTATGTTATATAGTACATATAGATACAGACCTATGTTATATAGTATATATAGATACAGACCTATGTTATATAGATACAGACCTATGTTATATAGATACAGACCTATGTTATATAGTATATATAGATACAGGCCTATGTTATATAGTATATATAGATACAGACCTATGTTATAATATATATAGATACAGACCTATGTTATATAGTACATATAGATACAGACCTGAGTTGAGTTATATAGTATATATACACTACATGTTCAAAAGTTTGGGAGTCACTTAGAAATGTCCTTGTTTTTGAAAGAAAAGCAAATTGTTTGTCCCATTAAAATAACATCAAAATGATCAGAAATACAGTGTAGACATTGTTAATGTTGTAAATGACTATTGTAGCTGGAAACGGCTGATTTTTTAATGGAATATCTACATAGGAGTACAGAGGCCCATTATCAGCAACCATCACTCCTGTGTTCCATTGGCACGTTGTGTTAGCTAATCCAAGTTTATCATTTTAAAAGGCTAATTGATCATTAGAAAACCCTTTTGCAATTATGTTAGCACAGCTGAAAACTGTTGTTCTGATTAAAGAAGCAATAAAACTGGCCTTCTTTAGACTAGTTGAGTATCTGGAGCATCAGCATTTGTGGGTTCGATTACAGGCTCAAAATGGCCAGAAACAAATAACTTTCTTCTGAAACTCGTCAGTCTATTCTTGTTCTGAGAAATGAAGGCTATTCCATGTGAGAACTTACCAATAAACTTAAGATATCATACAACGCTGTGTACTACTCCCTTCACAGAACAGCACAAACTGGTCTAACCAGAATAGAAAGAGGAGTGGGAGGCCCCGGTGCACAACTCAGCAAGAGGACAAGTACATTAGAGTGTCTAGTTTGAGAAACAGACGCCTCACAAGTCCTCAACTGGCAGCTTCATTAAATATTACCCACAAACCACCAGTCTCAACGTCAACAGTGAAGAGGCGACTCCGGGATGCTGGCCTTCTAGGCAGAGTTCCTCTGTCCGGTGTCTGTGTTCTTTTGCCCATCTTAATCTTTTATTTTTATTGGCCAGTCTGAGATGTGGCTTTATCTTTGCAACTCTGCCTAGAAGGTCAAGCATCCCAGAGTTCTAGTTTTGTGTTCCTTGAAGAGGGCGAAAGCTGCCAGACAACTTCCACTATCTCATAGGAATTGAATGATTCATTGAAAACCACAAGGTCTGTCTGCCTGTCTCTCTGCTTGTCTCTCTGCTTGTCTCTCTGTCTGCCTGTCTGCCTCTCTGTCTGCCTGTCTCTCTGCTTGTCTCTCTGTCTGCCTCTCTGTCTGCCTGTCTCTCTGCTTGTCTCTCTGTCTGCCTCTCTGTCTGCCTGTCTCTCTGCTTGTCTCTCTGTCTGGTCTAATAAGGACATAACCAACATGATCTGTAAACTCATGTTCTCTCTCTCTCTATCCTCCTGTGTTCTTGTCCTCCAGCTACGTCAGTCTCAGTCCTACTGTACAGACACAGAGTGCCCTCAGGACAGTATGTATGCTTTTATATCACCACACACTGACCCACAATAAGCCTAGTGCTGGTCTAAACAACACTTTCAGTGGAGATACACACTTTGTCTTTTTTCTGGTGTTGATACACCATCCAGCCAAGTGGTTATTAGTGTGACTGTCTCTGTGTCTCTCCAGTACCAGGACCCAGTGGCTCAGTAGGAGGTGGAGACCTGACTGTCCCCATGGTTCTGATGGGCTGGATGGTTCTGGTTCTGCTGCTCTTCCTCCTCAGACCCAACAGCCTCAGAGGATCCACAGCACCGCCTGCCGGAAAACCTACTGGACCTCACAGTGTAGGTATGGAGGGAGGAGGAGAGAACCTACTGGACCTCACAGTGTAGGTATGGAGGGAGGAGGAGAGAACCTACTGGACCTCACAGTGTAGGTATGGAGGGAGGAGGAGGAGAGAACCTACTGGACCTCACAGTGTAGGTATGGAGGGAGGAGGAGGAGAGAACCTACTGGACCTCACCGTGTAGGTATGGAGGGAGGAGGAGAGAACCTACTGGACCTCACAGTGTAGGTATGGAGGGAGGAGGAGAGAACCTACTGGACCTCACAGTGTAGGTATGGAGGGAAGAGGAGAGAACCTACTGGACCTCACAGTGTAGGTATGGAGGGAGGAGGAGGGAACCTACTGGACCTCACAGTGTAGGTATGGAGGGAGGAGGAGGAGGGAACCTACTGGACCTCACAGTGTAGGTATGGAGGGAGGAGGAGAGAACCTACTGGACCTCACAGTGTAGGTATGGAGGGAGGAGGAGAGAACCTACTGGACCTCACAGTGTAGGTATGGAGGGAGGAGGAGAGAACCTACTGGACCTCACAGTGTAGGTATGGAGGGAGGAGGAGAGAACCTACTGGACCTCACAGTGTAGGTATGGAGGGAGGAGGAGAGAACCTACTGGACCTCACAGTGTAG
The DNA here is from genome assembly GCF_901001165.1 of Salmo trutta. Classification (NCBI taxonomy): domain Eukaryota; kingdom Metazoa; phylum Chordata; class Actinopteri; order Salmoniformes; family Salmonidae; genus Salmo; species Salmo trutta. Next base: position 84,508 of record NW_021822840.1, on the reverse strand, counting down.
GTATGGAGGGAGGAGGAGAGAACCTACTGGACCTCACAGTGTAGGTATGGAGGGAGGAGGAGGAGAGAACCTACTGGACCTCACAGTGTAGGTATGGAGGGAGGAGGAGGGAACCTACTGGACCTCACAGTGTAGGTATGGAGGGAGGAGGAGGAGAACCTACTGGACCTCACAGTGTAGGTATGGAGGGAGGAGGAGGAGAGAACCTACTGGACCTCACAGTGTAGGTATGGAGGGAGGAGGAGAGAACCTACTGGACCTCACAGTGTAGGTATGGAGGGAGGAGGAGAGAACCTACTGGACCTCACAGTGTAGGTATGGAGGGAGGAGGAGAGAACCTACTGGACCTCACAGTGTAGGTATGGAGGGAGGAGGAGAGAACCTACTGGACCTCACAGTGTAGGTATGGAGGGAGGAGGAGAGAACCTACTGGACCTCACAGTGTAGGTATGGAGGGGAGGAGGAGGAGAACCGACTGGACCTCACAGTGTAGGTATGGAGGGAGGAGGAGGAGGGAACCTACTGGACCTCACAGTGTAGGTCATGGAGGGTGAGGGAGGAGAGGAACCTACTGGACCTCACAGTGTAGGTATGGAGGGAGGAGGAGAGAACCTATGGACCTCACCAGTGTAGGTATGAGGGAGGAGGAGAGAACCTACTGGACCCTCACAGTGTAGGTATGGAGGGAGGAGGAGGAGAACCTACTGGGACCTCACAGTGTAGGTATGGAGGGAGGCGAGGAGAGAACCTACTGGACCTCACAGTGTAGGTCTGGAGGGGAGGAGGAGGAACCTACTGGACATCACAGTGTAGGTATGGAGGGAGGGAGGAGAGGAACCTACTGGACCTCACAGTGTAGGTATGGAGGGAGGAGGAGAGAAACCTACTGGACCTCACAGTGTAGGTATGGAGGGAGGAGGAGAGAACCTACTGGACCTCACAGTGTAGGTATGGAGGGAGGAGGAGGAGAACCTACTGGCCTCACAGTGTAGGTATGGAGGGAGGAGGGAGAGAACCTACTGGACCTCACAGTGTAGGTATGGAGGGAGGAGGAGAGAGAACCTACTGGACCTCACAGTGTAGGTATGGAGGGAGAGGAGGAGAGAACCTACTGGACCTCACAGTGTAGGTATGGAGGGGAGGAGGAGATGGAACCTACTGGACCTCACAGTGTAGGTATGGAGGGAGGAGGAGAGAACCTACTGGACCTCACAGTGTAGGTATGGAGGGAGGAGGAGGGAGAACCTACTGGACCTCACAGTGTAGGTATGGAGGGAGGAGGAGGAGAGAACCTACTGGACCTCACAGTGTAGGTATGGAGGGAGGAGGAGAGAGAACCTACTGGACCTCACAGTGTAGGTATGGAGGGGGAGGAGGAAGAACCTACTGGACCTCACCGTGTAGGTATGGATGGGAGGAGGAGGAGAGAACCTCTGGACCTCACAGTGTAGGTATGGAGGGAGGAGGAGGAGAGAACCTACTGGACCTCACAGTGTAGGTATGAAGGGAGGAGGAGAGACACCTACTGGACCTCACAGTGTAGGTCTGGAGGGAGGGGGAGAGAACCTACGGGACCTCACAGTGTAGGTATGGAGGGAGGAGGAGAGAACCTACTGGACCTCACAGTGTAGGTATGGAGGGAGGAGGAGGAAGAGAACCTACTGGACCTCACAGTGTAGGTATGGAGGGGGGAGGAGGGAACCTACTGGGACCTCACGTGTAGGTATGGAGGGAGGAGGAGAGAAACCTACTGGACCTCACAGTGTAGGTATGGAGGGAGAGGAGGAGAGAACCTACTGGACCTCACAGTGTAGGTATGGCGGGAGGAGGAGGAGAGAACCTACTGGACCTCACAGTGTAGGTATGGAGGGAGGAGGAGGTAACCTACTGGACCTCACAGTGTAGGTATGGAGGGAGGAGGAGAGAACCTACTGGACCTCACAGTGTAGGTATGGAGGGAGGAGGAGAGAACCTACTGGACCTCACAGTGTAGGTATGGAGGGAGGAGGAGAGAACCTACTGGACCTCACAGTGTAGGTATGGAGGGAGGAGGAGGAGAGAACCTACTGGACCTCACAGTGTAGGTATGGAGGGAGGAGGAGAGAACCTACTGGACCTCACAGTGTAGGTATGGAGGGAGGAGGAGAGAACCTACTGGACCTCACAGTGTAGGTATGGAGGGAGGAGGAGGGAACCTACTGGACCTCACAGTGTAGGTATGGAGGGAGGAGGAGAGAACCTACTGGACCTCACAGTGTAGGTATGGAGGGAGGAGGAGGTGGAGAGGAGGAGGGAAGGGTGGAGGAGAGGAGGGTGGATGGAGGAGAGGAGGGGTGGATGGAGGGAGAGGAGGGGAGGAGGGTGGATGGAGAAGCGGAGGGTGGATGGAGGGGAGGGTGGATGGAGAAGAGGAGGGTGGATGGAGGGGAGGAGGGTGGATGGAGAAGAGGAGGGTGGATGGAGGAGAGGAGGGTGGATGAAGGGATGGTTTTGATATTGTTTTATGTATTTGTTTGTTTGTTTACCGTTGTTCCTCCGGTGTTGTGTTTTAACAGAGTCGTGACCAGGAGCCCCCATCTCCCCCGGTGGACTAGCAACAGAACCAAACGGAACGGAACCGGATAGAACCACCAGCCGTTCTGCCGTTTTACGTTGGTACCCGGAAACCCAACAGCTTACTGCGACCTCTGACCCCTGTACATCAACATGTATTTCCTGTATAGTGCACTACTTTTGACCAGAGCCCTATGGGGGTAGTGCACTACTTTTGACCAGAGCCCTATGGGGGTAGTGCACTACTTTTGACCAGAGTCCTGTGGGGGTAGTGCACTACTTTAGACCAGAGTCCTATGGAGGTAGTGCACTACTTTAGACCAGAGCCCTATGGAGGTAGTGCACTATATAGGCCAGGGATGAGGGGGGCGGGATCCACAGGGTCTGCGTACCCACATTTATTTTTATTTTATTTCACCTTTATTTAACCAGGTTGGATAGTTGAGAACAAGTCCTTTATTTAACCAGGTTGGATAGTTGAGAACAAGTCCTTTATTTAACCAGGTAGGCAAGTTGAGAACAAGTTCTCATTTACAACTGCGACCTGGCCAAGATAAAGCAAAAGCAGTTTGACAACATACAACAACACAGAGTTACACATGGAGTAAAACAAACATACAGTCAATACTACAGTAGAAGAATAAGTCTATATACAATGTGAGCAAATGAGGTGAGATAAGGGAGGTAAAGGCAATAAATAGGCCATGGTGGCAAAGTAAATACAATATAGCAAGTAAAACACTGGAATGGTAGATTTGACAGTAGATGAGTGTGCAAAGTAGAAATACTGGGGTGCAAAGGAGCAAAATAAAATAAATAAATACAGTATGGGAAGAGGTGACTAACATAATTAGAGAGAAACTGCTGATATACAAAAAGCACATTTAGAAATTCCACTTTGTGTGTTCTGCTAATCTAACTCAGAGGGGCTGGAATGTAGAGTCTGGATCAGCCTTTTATACTGTCCTCTTTCCTCTGGGCATCACTGGCTGCATCTCAGATGGGCCTTTCTAGTGCACTACATAGGGCTCTAGTCAGAATTAGTCTATTCAGAATTAGTGCACTACATAGGGCTCTAGTCAGAATTAGTCTATTCAGAATTAGTGCATTACATAGGGCTCTAGTCAGAATTAGTCTAGTCAGAATTAGTGCATTACATAGGGCTCTAGTCAGAATTAGTCTATTCAGAATTAGTGCATTACATAGGGCTCTAGTCAGAATTAGTCTAGTCAGAATTAGTGCATTACATAGGGCTCTAGTCAGAATTAGTCTATTCAGAATTAGTGCATTACATAGGGCTCTAGTCAGAATTAGTCTAGTCAGAATTAGTCTAGTCAGAATTAGTGCACTACATAGGGCTCTAGTCAGAATTAGTCTAGTCAGAATTAGTCTAGTCAGAATTAGTGCACTACATAGGGCTCTAGTCAGAATTAGTCTAGTCAGAATTAGCCTAGTCAGAATTAGTCTTGTCAGAATTAGTCTAGTCAGAATTAGCGCACTACATAGGGCTCTAGTCAGAATTAGTCTAGTCAGAATTAGTCTAGTCAGAATTAGTGCATTACATAGGGCTCTAGTCAGAATTAGTCTAGTCAGAATTAGTGCACTACATAGGGCTCTAGTCAGAATTAGTGCACTACATAGATTAAGGTGCAATTTGGGATGCTATGGTCAACTAGCTAGTCACCAGTCATCTAGTTTATTGGGGGGGATAGAATCACTTAGCAACAAGGGGGATAGAATCACTTAGCAACAAGAAGGGGGAGGGGCTCTTCAGAATGAACACCCAACATTCCGCAGTGACGGGGGGGATAGAATCACTTAGCAACAAGGGGGGGAATAGAATCACTTAGCAACAAGAAGGGGGAGGGGCTCTTCAGAATCAACACCCAACATTCCGCAGTGATGGGGGGGGACTAGAATCACTTAGCAACAAGGGGGGGAAATAGAATCACTTAGCAACAAGAAGGGGGAGGGGCTCTTCAGAATCAACACCCAACATTCCGCAGTGAAGTCACAATGGATCTGAGCGTAGCGTGCGTTGATGATGTCATAGTGTAGTTCAACATGTGTTATTGTAGTCAGGTCATGGGGTGTATTCATTAAGTCTATTCTGTTGCAAAACATTTTTAGGTTGTTGCGACAACAAAACAATGTTTTGCATCAGAAAGAAACCTTTTTTACTCCAGAGTTTCTATTGGACAAATGTAGGTAGGTCCCTCCCCGTTTCGTTCTGTTTGCTTTCGTTTGGTTCGTAAAATGGGAAGCGGGTTTCCGTTGCAAGACGTAATGAATACACCCCAGGGTTTATTTTTGATTTTATTTTTTTAAATCTGTCTGTTTTGAAGCCGATACGCCATTTTGAAAAAGCTATTTTATATTAAACCCCCCCACTCTCTCTCTCTCTGTTAGGTGTTGGGCAGAGTGAACGTGGACTTCTCCCAAAAATAGATCCCTATTCACTATATTAGTGCACTACTTATGTCCAGGGCTCTGGCAAGAGTAGTGCACTATTTAGAGAATAGTGTGTGATTTGGGATGTTGTTAGCCTCTGCTGTGAGGTGTAGTGTAAGAGATGTTTTACTAACATGTTGTTTTGTTACGTGTTCTCACCTTGTCTTCATCTACACCTTAGCAATTATTATTATGGTACTTAAGGTAGGGGAGTCTGAGGTGGGGGGGGGGGGGGGGGGGGGGGGGGGGGGGGGGGGGTGGGGGGGGGGTCTGAGGTGGGGGGGGGTCTGAGGTGGGGGGGGTCTGAGGTGGGGGGGGGTCTGAGGTGGGGGGGGTCTAAATAGGGAATAGGGTCTGTTTTAAGATTGAGGACAATGGAACCTGTTCTCTTGCTGTGGGCAGGAAATGGTTAACACCAGTTTTAATGGTTCAGCTACAGAGGCCAAAAAGGCCAAAAAGGTTTAGTTATTATAATCTCAAACGTTGAAATGCAGTTTGTTTTTTTCTGTTTTTTTTTTTCTGTCAGGTTGTGACATGGAATAACTCGGGGGGCCTTAAAAATGTCCCTATATACAGTATGGTGCACTACTTAGGCACCCTATTCCCTATAAACAGTATAGTGCACTACCTAGGCACCCTATTCCCTATATACAGTATAGTGCACTACTTAGGCACCCTATTCCATATATACAGTATAGTGCACTACTTAGGCACCCTATTCCATATATACAGTATAGTGCACTACTTAGGCACCCTATTCACCATATACAGTATAGTGCACTACTTAGGCACCCTATTCACCATTTACAGTATAGTGCACTACTTAGGCACCCTATATACAGTATAGTGCACTACTTAGGCACCCTATATACAGTATAGTGCACTACTTAGGCACCCTATTCCCTATATACAGTATAGTGCACTACTTAGGCACCCTATTCCCTATATACAGTATAGTGCACTACTTAGGCACCCTATTCCATATATACAGTATAGTGCACTACTTAGGCACCCTATTCCATATATACAGTATAGTGCACTACTTAGGCACCCTATTCACCATATACAGTATAGTGCACTACTTAGGCACCCTATTCACCATTTACAGTATAGTGCACTACTTAGGCACCCTATTCACAGTATAGTGCACTACTTAGGCACCCTATTCACCATATACAGTATAGTGCACTACTTAGGCACCCTATTCACCATATACAGTATAGTACACTACTTAGGCACCCTATTCCATATATACAGTATAGTACACTACTTAGGCACCCTATTCCCTATATACAGTTTATTTTAATGTAACTTTTATTTAAGTAGGCAAGTCAGTTAAGAACAAATTCTTATTTACGATGATAGCCCACCCCCCCACGGCCAAACCCAGACAACACTGGGCCAATTGTGCGCCGCCCTATAGGACTCCCAATCACGGCTAATTGTCATACAGCCTGGATTCGAACCAGGGTGTCTGTAGTGACGCCTCTAGGACTGAGATGCAGTGCCTTAGACCGCTGCGCCACTCGGGAGCCCAAGTATAATGCACTACTTTGACCAGGATGTCAAAAACAAAAGGAGGGCTCTAGTCAGAAGTAGTGCACTATATAGGGAATAGGGCTCTAGTCAGAAGTAGTGCACTATATAGGGAATAGGGCGCCATGTGGGACGTGGCCTTGTGTGGCGCCAGTGGAGGCCTCTAATCAAAACACTGTCATTATTACTAGTATTAGTCTTAACAGAGAGCAAGAAAGGGCTTTAACTATGCACTTTACCTTACAAAACAACAAATAAACTGTAATACAACAGCTTCCTGGTCGTCTGTCTGACTTCCTGTGTGTCAATAGATAGAAGTGTTGTGTGAACAAGGTTAACTCTCTGTCCTCTTCTCAAATCCAAACCTAATCATTAATGTCCTATTTGTCAATGTCATATAAAAGCACATTTCAGTGATACTCTTCTGTGTCCCAAATGGCAACCCTGTTTCCTACATAGTGCACTAGTTTGGACCAGAGCCTATATATAGGAGACAGGTAGGCCATCTGGGACAGAAACAAATCCATTCCAGCTGAGCTCACCGTGACAACACTGTATTGTTAATCTTTTTGAACCCTGCCCCATCCGGAACTAACCGTAATGACGTCTCACTCGCTGATTGGCTGTTCGCGACGCAGACCCCGGAAGACTTCTCTTAGCCCAATTTGTACAAGGATCACCACTAGTTACCACAGTCACAAAGTCAAACCCCCCCCTCGCCTATTTCGTAAGTTTCTCTTAATTAACATGTTTATTTTAAACCTTAACCACACTGCTAACCTTATTCCTAACCCTAAATTAAGAGCAAACATCTCTTTTTTTTGGTACGAATGTTTACAATATGGACCATTTTGACTTTGTGACTGTGGTATCTAGTGTAAGCCCAGTATAAATGTCAACATTACTGAACTCTCGTTTGTAACTAAAAGTGTTTTCAGTAGAGCAACTATCGACAAGCGACCCCTTCCACAACCTCCCTCAAACATAGATCTGCAAAGAAACAATACTGATCAATATTACTGATCAATTTACAGCGCGTCTCCTTGTTACTGACGTCTGATTTATACCGATTATAACGAGGAATTAAAGTTATCCGGGTAGTTGATTCTGCAGTGGTAAGTGTTACTACTAACTAGCTATGTCATTTACTAATACGTTAGAATAACGTTGGAACTGTTATTGACCTGTTGAGACGTTCATATTTGTTGTGATTGATTTTCTCTCTCAGATTAATTTTTAGCCGAGTGGAATAATCCAACCAATTCAGTGTTCTGACCCTAACAACAGTAGTCAAGCACCCATGCTAGCTGGCTAGCTGGTTAACTGGCTAGCTGACGAGCTGGTTAACTGGCTAACTGACTAACTGGTTAGCTGACAACTGGTTAACTGACTAACTGACTAGCTGGTTAACTGACTAACTGACGAGCTGGTTAACTGGCTAACTGACTAACTGGTTAGCTGACGAGCTGGTTAACTGGCTAACTGACGAGCTGGGAAACTGACCAGCTGGTTAACTGACTAGCTGACGAGCTGGTTGACTGGTTAACTGACTAGCTGACGAGCTGGTTAACTGGCTAGCTGGTTAGCTGACTAGCTGGTTAACTGACTAGCTGACGAGCTGGTTGACTGGTTAACTGACTAGCTGACGAGCTGGTTAACTGGCTAGCTGGTTAGCTGACTAGCTGGTTAACTGGCTAGCTGGTTAACTGGCTAGCTGGTTAACTGGCTAGCTGGTTAACTGGCTGGCTGACTAGCTGGTTAACTGGCTGGCCGACTAGCTGGCGAGCTGGTTAACTGACGAGCTGGTTAACTGACGAGCTGGCGAGCTGGTTAACTGACGAGCTGGTTAGCTGACGAGCTGGTTAACTGGCTAGCTGACTAGCTGGTTAACTGACTGACTAGCTGGTTAACTGACTAGCTGGTTAACTGGCTAGCTGGTTAGCTGGCTAGCTGGTTAGCTGACTAGCTGGTATCAGTTATTCTGCGTTCTGGTCCACTCAAGACGCTCTGAAAGCGGAGTAGATATCCGGAGTGAATTTATGAACGCGTCCTAAAATCAGAACGGAATGAAACAGTTCCTGTGTTTATCTGGTTTCAGACATCGAGGCATTAATCCAGAATGTCGGACTTCATGGTGAAAGTTGTTGTGCGGAGTTGAGCGCGGCTATGACAGTTTAATAGTATAACGACCCTGGGTTTATAAACGCGGATATGGACTCTACCGCCTGAGCATGTTTTTCAGGGGGGTTACAGTCGATATGACGCTGGACTTCGGGTTTAGAAGGTCGAGGGTTCAAGGCCTGCTCCCTGCCTGTTTTATTACAATACATTCACACACGGTTACGTAATAAACTGCTTTTCTTTTCCACACACACAACCCTTCTCCAAATAGGCTAATATTATACAACTGTTTTTAAATGAGCTATTTGGCTTCAGTTCTTCACTCAAATGAGGGTCATATTCTCTGAAGTTTAATTTGTCTCGCCTTTTCTAGTTTGTTTTTCTGGTTTGTTTTAATTCAGGTTTCTTCCATCCAGGAAGTTTTTCCTTAGCTAGTTGCCACCAGGGTTGGGAAGTAACAGATTACATGTAAATCCATTACATTACAAATATATTGTAATCAGATTACATGTAAATCCATTACATTACAAACATATTGTAATCAGATTACAGATACTTTTGAAAAACTACATGATTAGTTCAAGGATTACTTTTTAAATTCAGAAAGGAGGTTTGCCACTTCTGTTTTCTCAGTGACAGTCAACTCAGCATTGAAAAAATACACAATAAACAAAACATAGTTTGTTCAACCTGAGTGAGTCTGACCACCAATCAGAGACCACTAATGATGACACACCAATCAGAGACGACTATGATGACACACCAATCAGAGACCACTATGATGACATACCAATCAGAGACCACTAATGATGACACACCAATCAGAGACCACTATGATGACACACCAATCAGAGACCACTAATGATGACATACCAATCAGAGACCACTAATGATGACACACCAATCAGAGACCACTAATGATGACACACCAATCAGAGACCACTAATGATGACACACCAATCAGAGACCACTAATGATGACACACCAATCAGAGACCACTAATCAGAGACCACTAATGATGGCTCACCAATCAGAGACCACTAATCAGAGACCACTAATGATGACACACCAATCAGAGACCACTAATGATGGTCTCTCTCTCTTTGTGTGTCCCTCTCTGTCTCTCTCTCTCTCTCTCTCTGTGTGTCCCTCTCTGTCTCTCTCTCTGTGTGTCTCTGTCTCTCTCTCTCTCTCTGTGTGTCTCTGTCTCTCTCTCTCTCTGTGTGTCTCTCTCTCCCTCCCTCTCTCTCC
>NW_021822840.1:33983-74096 GCF_901001165.1 Salmo trutta | reverse complement strand
TGTTGTGTTGTTGTCATGTTGTGTTGCTACCATGCTGTGTTGTCATGTTGTGTTGCTACCATGTTGTTGTCATGTTGTGTTGCTACCATGCCGTGTTGTCATGTTGTGTTGCTACCATGTTGTTGTCATGTTGTGTTGCTACCATGCTGTGTTGTCATGTGTTGCTGCCTTGCTGTGTTGTTGTCTTAGGTCTCTCTTTATGTAGTGTTGTGTTGTCTCTCTTGTCATGATGTGTTTTGTTCTATAATTAGTATTTTTAATCCCAGGCCCCTCGGTCCCCGCAGGAGGCCTTCTGGTAGGCTGTCATTGTAAATAAGAATTTGTTCTTAACTGACTTGCCTAGTTAAATAAAGGTTACATTAAAATAAACTGTATATAGGGAATAGGGTGCCTAGGTAGTGCACTATACTGTATATAGGGAATAGGGTGCCTAAGTAGTGCACTATACTGTATATATGGAATAGGGTGCCTAAGTAGTGCACTATACTGTATATAGGGAATAGGGTGCCTAGGTAGTGCACTATACTGTATATAGGGAATAGGGTGTCTAGGTAGTGCACTATACTGTATATAGGGAATAGGGTGCCTAAGTAGTGCACTATACTGTATATATGGAATAGGGTGCCTAAGTAGTGCACTATACTGTATATAGGGAATAGGGTGCCTAGGTAGTGCACTATACTGTATATAGGGAATAGGGTGCCTAAGTAGTGCACTATACTGTATATAGGGTGCCTAAGTAGTGCACTATACTGTATATGGGGAATAGGGTGCCTAAGTAGTGCACTATACTGTATATAGGGTGCCTAAGTAGTGCACTATACTGTATATGGGGAATAGGGTGCCTAAGTAGTGCACTATACTGTATATAGGGTGCCTAAGTAGTGCACTATACTGTATATAGGGTGCCTAAGTACTGCACTATACTGTATATATGGAATAGGGTGCCTAAGCAGTGCACTATACTGTATATAGGGAATAGGGTGCCTAAGTAGTGCACTATACTGTATATAGGGTGCCTAAGTAGTGCAAACAAATGTCTTCAGATAAACACACAGGTCCGGTACCCTATATATTGACTAGAGCCACATGGGACCAGAGTCAAAAGTAGTGCACTACATAGGGAATAGAGTACCGTTTAGGAAGCAACACACACACACACACACACACACACACACACACACACACACACACACATATATATATATATATAAGGAACCTGTATTCCCCCCACCTCTCTCCCTTCTGTCTCTTCAGGTTACCCCTGTACTCCTCCCAGCTGTTCTTCTCAGACAGCTCCCCGGATATAAAGTCCTGGAGGTCGGGCCCGTCATGGACCAGCTCCTTCTTGCGGTCTTTCTGTGCCTGTACCTGGGATGACCTGTCCGCTGTGGTCAGTCCGCTGGCGGAGTACATCTACCCACGGACCGGATAGGAATTATCCACAATGAGGACAGTTGTTAATAAATACTCCCAACAAAATAAGATGTAGCATGTCAACAACAACAAAATGTGTGATAACAAGATAAGGATTCATATTAACGTTAGTTGTTAGTATGAATCCTAGCTAGTATGCTAACTCGTATTAGCTAACTAAGTAACCCAAGGCCAATCAGTTAGTTATGTTAGCATTAGCCATACTTAGCTAGCTAGTATAAACATTGTAAAACAAAAACAAAGAGACATTTCAGTGATATCGTTGCAGTCTGGTCAGGTAGATGTACTTACACGCGTGTTGCATTTGGGACTTAACCACCGGTTGTTGTTGGAGAAACGACCCGCAATAAAACAACTTTGCTTAACCAAAGCCATGACATTACCTAACTAACGTCTGCTAGACGTCTGTCATTGACAAAAACATTTCTCTGGGAGCGAGTACTTAGGCCTGGCATTAAAAAAATAAAAAATAATAATTATAATAATTTTATAAACTACTTAATTAATCAATTGATCTCGATTCTTTTTTATATCCAGATTTAATTCTAAATGTGATGTGTTTTTTCTTCTTCTGGGGAACCAAAAGCGTATAATTTATCAATATATCAAAGTATTTTTGCTCATCATCAATCGTTTAGTTACGTCTGAATAAACGGCGTTGCACGGTGACGACGTAAAGCACGCTGACGGCGTAAAGCACGCTTGACGGCGTAAAGCACGTACGAAGACTACAATTGCGCGCTGACGTCCTTCCTTCCTCCTTTCCTCTACTACCGGCGAGGTAAGAAATGGTTGGATCATTTTTCTACCGCAACAAAAATCTAACTCCATCTATGTTCCTCGGTATCAAAAACGCGTATTTTTTTTCACCATATCGAGTTTATTATATGTATATTGAAATTTCGCATTTGTTATTTCTCCCCCAACATAACTATATATAGTTTGTTTAGGCCCCACCGACCCCTTGTCCTAGGCCCAAATCCCCCCATGCCTGTCCATCTTGTCATTTTAATAGCCAGGGCAACGTGAATAATGCTCCATGTGTTTAACATATATAACGTTTTGTCTTGTATGTACAATGTTCTTATTATTTCAGACCGTTTCAATTACAGTAGTGTAGGTTTATAAAAGTTGTTAGCCGTGGGGATAGTGTTAGTTAGTCTGCATGCCTGTCTGTTATAGTCGGTTAGCTGTTAAACGTTGGCCTTTCTGCGGTTTTTTATTAACGTTTTACTACTCTACGGTTTAATTTGGACAGTCGACTGTTTATGGACCGATTTACGTATTGTAGGACATTTGTCAACAACGAGCTAACTAAATAATGACAAGTCGTGCAACACACACACATGATGTTGCTAGTTAGCTAACGTTAGTTAACTAAAGTAGTTATAAAACTCGCCCTGAAATCCCCAGTCCGCTTTGTAACGTTAAGTTAGTTAATTAACATTCTGTATTGCAATCTCCAACTCCACCTAACTTTCCTCTCTGTCTAACCCCAGAATGAAGACCATTCTCAGTAACCAGACTGTGGATATCCCCGACGGTGGTAAGTTTAACCACTTGTTTTAAAAAAAATAGGAATTGTTTTTAACCAAACTAGTGTCAAATGTTTACCTACGTTACATAGCGAGTTATTGGTTCAGCCCCCCAGAAAAGGACTACACTAACTTAAATGCCTTTCTGTTGGTAATGGAACGCTAAGGTACAGTCGGTCTCAGGCTGCCAACCTCAAGAGGTATCGCAGGTGCCTGTCTCTCTGACAATCCAGCATTTTATCCTGACTACAGTTGGGTTTTAATGCCATATATTCTAGTGACGTGGTTAAGATTGTCTAGCTAGTTACTGGTTCAGTGTTTTGCTGGTGCCTGTGTGTGTGTGTCTAACCCCTGTCGTCTCTGCCGTGCCCACCCCCAGTCGAGGTGAGGTTGAAGGGACGGACTGTCATCGTCAAGGGTCCCCGGGGGGTTCTCCGTAGAGAGTTCAACCACATCAACCTGGAACTCAGCCTGCTGGGCAAGACGCACAAAAAGGTATGGAGACTTTGTATAGAAATACTTGGCAATGGCTGCACCCTACACTTTAATGCATTGCACTCATCATGACCAGGGGGGGGGGGTACTGTGTGACTATGGGAAAAAAAAAAAAAAAAGTCCCAGATAATAACTGTACTGTTTCAGAGAGTGGCACTAGAGAAACCAGTGAGTGCTGATGATTCGTTAGCATCACTACAGCCAAAAAAACGGCCAGCTTCGTAGCCCAACCAGGTCAAGAGATAGAACCTATATATATGGTGGGAAACTTAAGGCAGAGACTATTTAATATTTATAATAGAAACATCTTTAATTAATCAAGTCGCTGCAGGGGAAGATCGTCCTCGGATTTCACAGGGTACAACTGAGTCAGTTTATACATGTCCCTTATATAGTGAGAGGTATTAATACCCTGCTGTTGTTTCTACATGTCCCTTATATAGTGAGAGGTATTAATACCCTGCTATTGTTTATACATGTCCCTTATATAGTGAGAGGTATTAATACCCTGCTATTGTTTATACAACAGTTTATACATGTCCCTTATATAGTGAGAGGTATTAATACCCTGCTATTGTTTATACAACAGTTTCTACATGTCCCTTATATAGTGAGAGGTATTAATACCCTGCTATTGTTTATACAACAGTTTATACATGTCCCTTATATAGTGAGAGGTATTAATACCCTGCTATTGTTTCTACATGTCCCTTATATAGTGAGAGGTATTAATACCCTGCTATTGTTTCTACATGTCCCTTATATAGTGAGAGGTATTAATACCCTGCTATTGTTTATACAACAGTTTATACATGTCCCTTATATAGTGAGAGGTATTAATACCCTGCTATTGTTTATACAACAGTTTGTACATGTTCCTTATATAGTGAGAGGTATTAATACCCTGCTATTGTTTCTACATGTCCCTTATATAGTGAGAGGTATTAATACCCTGCTATTGTTTCTACATGTCCCTTATATAGTGAGAGGTATTAATACCCTGCTATTGTTTATACAACAGTTTATACATGTCCCTTATATAGTGAGAGGTATTAATACCCTGCTATTGTTTATACAACAGTTTCTACATGTCCCTTATATAGTGAGAGGTATTAATACCCTGCTATTGTTTATACAACAGTTTCTACATGTCCCTTATATAGTGAGAGGTATTAATACCCTGCTATTGTTTATACAACAGTTTATACATGTCCCTTATATAGTGAGAGGTATTAATACCCTGCTATTGTTTATACAACAGTTTCTACATGTCCCTTATATAGTGAGAGGTATTAATACCCTGCTATTGTTTATACATGTCCCTTATATAGTGAGAGGTATTAATACCCTGCTATTGTTTATACAACAGTTTCTACATGTCCCTTATATAGTGAGAGGTATTAATACCCTGCTATTGTTTATACAACAGTTTCTACATGTCCCTTATATAGTGGGAGGTATTAATACCCTGCTATTGAACACAGTAGCCTTTGTGTTTTAGGATGCAGACCCACCAGGAGTCTATGAAAGACATGACTTCACTCCAACACACAACCTATCCCTTGACGTTACAACCCCAAATTCTGCCACCCACACACACACACATTACCTGCTCATTTTAACATTTTCATCACACGTTCATAAACCATGTCGTGGGCCGTTCTAAAACTAATCCCGTGTTCACCATCGTTGACCTTTTTTTTTTGTTTACATTTTTTTGTTATGTCCTGTTACCTCATTGGCTAGCTACCTACCTGGTTACTTTAGTATATCCAATCATGTGGGGGGGGACAGAAGGAAAGGAAGGGAGCCGTCTTCAGGAAATCAGTGAATGAATGACTGACTGATCTCTGGCATGTCGTCAACACAAACGTTTGTAGAGAGACGAGTGTAGAATTATCTATGTAAAGCAGGTCGAGAGGAAAATAGTGCTTTTACACAATGTAGAAACCTAATGTTTCACCACTGACCGGTTTTCATGTCAATATTTTAGCGTTTTAGAATTTATTAAATTGGTTTATTGAACCTTTTATTTAACTTTTTAAACATTTAAATAAAATGTTCAAATGAAAGAGTTCATATCGACCTAATAGGCTTTTATCTCAAATCAATTTGGGGGGGAAATAAAAAATTTTTTTTTTTCTGGTTCTTCTACATTTTATGTGTTTTAAATGTATCGCCCTGATTAAGCTGTTGCACTTAGTAACTGTTTTGGGGTGATGGTAGTTTGGGGTGATGGTAGGTTTGGGGTGATGGTAGTTTTGGGGTGATGGTAGTTTGGGGTGATGGTAGTTTTGGGGTGATGGTAGGTTTGGGGTGATGGTAGTTTTGGGGTGATGGTAGGTTTGGGGTGATAACCTGATTTTAACGGTGTAGTGAATCGTTCCTAACGGATGGTTCTGGTGGTTCTGTGTTCCAGCTGCGTGTGGATAAATGGTGGGGCAACAGGAAGGAGCTGGCTACAGTCAGAACCATCTGCAGTCACGTCCAGAACATGATCAAGGGAGTTACCATGGTGAGTGTTGGACCCGTCTCTTAGTTACCATGGTAAGTGTTGGACCCGTCTCTTAGTTACCATGGTGAGTGTTGGACCCGTCTCTTAGTTACCATGGTGAGTGTTGACCCGTCTCTTAGTTACCATGGTGAGTGTTGACCCGTCTCTTAGTTACCATGGTGAGTGTTGGACCCGTCTCTTAGTTACCATGGTGAGTGTTGGACCCGTCTCTTAGTTACCATGGTGAGTGTTGACCCGTCTCTTAGTTACCATGGTGAGTGTTGACCCGTCTCTTAGTTACCATGGTGAGTGTTGGACCCGTCTCTTAGTTACCATGGTGAGTGTTGGACCCGTCTCTTAGTTACCATGGTGAGTGTTGGACCCGTCTCTTAGTTACCATGGTGAGTGTTGGACCCGTCTCTTAGTTACCATGGTGAGTGTTGGACCCGTCTCTTAGTTACCATGGTGAGTGTTGGACCCGTCTCTTAGTTACCATGGTGAGTGTTGGACCTGTCTGTTGGCCCTACTGTTAGTTACCATGGTGAGTGTTGACCTGTCTCTGTTAGTTACCATGGTGAGTGTTGGACCCGTCTGTTAGTTACCATGGTGAGTGTTGACCCGTCTGTTAGTTACCATGGTGAGTGTTGACCTGTCTCTGTTAGTTACCATGGTGAGTGTTGACCTGTCTCTGTTAGTTACCATGGTGAGTGTTGACCTGTCTCTGTTAGTTACCATGGTGAGTGTTGGACCCGTATCTTAGTTACCGTGGTGAGTGTTGACCCGTCTCTGTTAGTTACCATGGTGAGTGTTGGACCTGTCTCTGTTAGTTACCATGGTGAGTGTTGACCTGTCTCTGTTAGTTACCATGGTGAGTGTTGACCTGTCTCTGTTAGTTACCATGGTGAGTGTTGACCTGTCTCTGTTAGTTACCATGGTGAGTGTTGGACCCGTATCTTAGTTACCGTGGTGAGTGTTGACCCGTCTCTGTTAGTTACCATGGTGAGTGTTGACCCGTCTGTTAGTTACCATGGTGAGTGTTGGACCCGTCTCTTAGTTACCATGGTGAGTGTTGACCCGTCTCTGTTAGTTACCATGGTGAGTGTTGACCTGTCTCTGTTAGTTACCATGGTGAGTGTTGACCTGTCTCTGTTAGTTACCATGGTGAGTGTTGACCTGTCTCTGTTAGTTACCATGGTGAGTGTTGACCTGTCTCTGTTAGTTACCATGGTGAGTGTTGACCCGTCTCTTAGTTACCATGGTGAGTGTTGACCCGTCTGTTAGTTACCATGGTGAGTGTTGACCCGTCTCTGTTAGTTACCATGGTGAGTGTTGACCTGTCTCTGTTAGTTACCATGGTGAGTGTTGACCCGTCTCTGTTAGTTACCATGGTGAGTGTTGACCTGTCTCTGTTAGTTACCATGGTGAGTGTTGACCTGTCTCTGTTAGTTACCATGGTGAGTGTTGACCCGTCTCTGTTAGTTACCATGGTGAGTGTTGACCTGTCTCTGTTAGTTACCATGGTGAGTGTTGGACCCGTCTGTTAGTTACCATGGTGAGTGTTGGACCCGTCTGTTAGTTACCATGGTGAGTGTCGGACCCGTCTGTTAGTTACCATGGTGAGTGTTGGACCCGTCTCTTAGTTACCATGGTGAGTGTTGACCCGTCTCTGTTAGTTACCATGGTGAGTGTTGACCCGTCTCTGTTAGTTACCATGGTGAGTGTTGACCTGTCTCTGTTAGTTACCATGGTGAGTGTTGACCTGTCTCTGTTAGTTACCATGGTGAGTGTTGGACCTGTCTCTGTTAGTTACCATGGTGAGTGTTGACCTGTCTCTGTTAGTTACCATGGTGAGTGTTGACCTGTCTCTGTTAGTTACCATGGTGAGTGTTGGACCTGTCTCTGTTAGTTACCATGGTGAGTGTTGACCTGTCTCTGTTAGTTACCATGGTGAGTGTTGGACCCGTCTCTTAGTTACCATGGTGAGTGTTGGACCCGTCTGTTAGTTACCATGGTGAGTGTCGGACCCGTCTCTGTTAGTTACCATGGTGAGTGTTGGACCCGTCTCTGTTAGTTACCATGGTGAGTGTTGGACCCGTCTCTTAGTTACCATGGTGAGTGTTGGACCCGTCTCTTAGTTACCATGGTGAGTGTTGGACCCGTCTCTTAGTTACCATGGTGAGTGTTGACCTGTCTCTGTTAGTTACCATGGTGAGTGTTGGACCTGTCTCTGTTAGTTACCATGGTGAGTGTTGACCTGTCTCTGTTAGTTACCATGGTGAGTGTTGACCCGTCTCTGTTAGTTACCATGGTGAGTGTTGACCTGTCTCTGTTAGTTACCATGGTGAGTGTTGACCTGTCTCTGTTAGTTACCATGGTGAGTGTTGGCCTGTCTGTTAGTTACCATGGTGATACCCTGGCTGCTTGTTGCTGTGTCAGACCCCAGACCAGCTGATATATAATACTAAGGGAAGTGGCTGGTGTTACTATTATTCTGCTGTATGTTAGATGCACATTTTCATCCCAAAGCTGTTTTAGTATGGATCCGATATTCTGTATCTTCGTTTGCTGTGACCCCTCTCTCTCCGTTCTAGAACCCCCCTCGCTCCGTTCTAGAACCCCCCTCTCTCCGCTCTAGAACGCTCGCCCTCTTTTATAACGCTCTCTCCTCTCTCCAGGGTTTCCGCTATAAGATGCGATCGGTGTACGCCCATTTCCCCATCAACGTTGTGATGCAGGAGAGTGGCGCTCTGGTGGAGATCAGGAACTTCCTGGGGGAGAAATACATCCGTCGGGTCCGCATGAGACAGGGTGAGTCTGGGACGGGTCGGGGTGAGACTGGACCAAGAAAAATTGGATTACCTTTGCTGTTCTTCGTCAGAATGCACTCCCAGGACTTCTACTTCCACAACAAATGTTGTTTTTGTTCCAAATAATCCATAGGTATGTGCAAATATCCCCGTTTTGTTTGTGCGTTCAGGTCACTATCCAAAGGGTAACGTGCGAGCGCATTTCGAGATACAAAATTTCCAAATGTTCCTTTACCGTACTTAGAAGCATGTCAAACGCTGTTTAAAATCAATTTTTATGGTATTTTTCTCGTAAAATAGCGATAATATTCCAACCGGACAATGCTGTATTCATTCAAAAAGGAAGAGAAAAAATGGCGAGGTCTCGTGAACGCGCATTTCCTATCTCTTAGCCACCAGGCAGTCCACTGACAAACTGTGCTCCTGTAATCTGCCCGGAGACAGGAGACGGGTCAATCCGCTTTCTGAACGCTTTAGAGAGCCAATGGAAGCCTTAAAGTGCTACATAACCCCACGGGCACTGTAGTTTCGATAAAGAAGCAAAGGGAGAACTACAAAATCGCAGACAGGCCACTTCCTGTAAGGAATCTTCTCAGGTTTTGGCCTGCCATATGAGTTCTGTTATACTCACAGACACCATTCAAACAGTTTTAGAAACTTCAGAGTTTTCTATCCAAATCTACTAATAATATGCATATTCTCGTTTCTGGGAAAGAGTAGTAACCAGTTTAAATCGGGTACTTTTTATTTTTTTATCCGGCTGTGAAAATACTGCCCCCTAGCCCAGACAGGTCAACAGGGCGCGTCTTTTAAGTTTTGATGGCCAATACTTATTTTTCAACCAGTAATTAACGCACACTTCCCATTGGCCATTTGATAACGGGCTACTCAATTGTTTGAAACATTGTTTTGTAATTTATATTTTAAGATGGTTCTCCTAGTTCTCCTGGTTCTGTAAAGGAATCCTCTCTAGAACCCGAGAGCGTTGCCAAGCGCCAACTTCAGGATGTGTGGTGATTTCAATGCAGAGATGCCTGGCTGACGGTCTCTCTCTTTCTCTCTCTCTCTCTCTCTTTCTCTCTCTTTCTCCCCCTCTCTCTCTCTTTCTCCCCCTCTCTCTCTCTCTTTCTCCCCCTCTCTCTCTCTTTCTCCCCCTCTCTCTCTCTTTCTCCCCCTCTCTCTCTTTCTCCCCCTCTCTCTCTCTTTCTCCCCCTCTCTCTCTCTCTCTCTCCCCCCTCTCTCTCTCTTCCCCCTCTCCCCCCTCTCAGGTGTGTCCTGTGCAGTGTCTGCAGCCCAGAAGGATGAGTTGATTCTGGAGGGAAACGATATTGAGCTGGTGTCTAACTCTGGTGAGGCGCCATGCGTCACTACACCGATGTGGGTTATCCTGCATCACTACACCGATGTGGGTTACCCTGCGTCACTACACCGATGTGGGTTATCCTGCGTCACTACACCGATGTGGGTTATCCTGCATCACTACACCGATGTGGGTTATCCTGCATCACTACACCGATGTGGGTTATCCTGCATCACTACACCGATGTGGGTTATCCTGCATCACTACACCGATGTGGGTTATCCTGCGTCACTACACCGATGTGGGTTATCCTGCGTCACTACACCGATGTGGGTTACCCTGCATCACTACACCGATGTGGATTATCCTGCATCACTACACCGATGTGGGTTACCCTGCATCACTACACCGATGTGGGTTATCCTGCATCACTACACCGATGTGGGTTATCCTGCGTCACTACACCGATGTGGGTTATCCTGCATCACTACACCGATGTGGGTTATCCTGCGTCACTACACCGATGTGGGTTATCCTGCGTCACTACACCGATGTGGGTTATCCTGCGTCACTACACCGATGTGGGTTATCCTGCGTCACTACACCGATGTGGGTTATCCTGCGTCACTACACCGATGTGGGTTATCCTGCATCACTTCACCGATGTGGGTTATCCTGCATCACTACACCGATGTGGGTTATCCTGCATCACTACACCGATGTGGGTTATCCTGCATCACTACACCGATGTGGGTTATCCTGCATCACTACACCGATGTGGGTTATCCTGCATCACTACACCGATGTGGGTTATCCTGCATCACTACACCGATGTGGGTTATCCTGCATCACTACACCGATGTGGGTTATCCTGCATCACTACACCGATGTGGATTATCCTGCATCACTACACCGATGTGGGTTACCCTGCATCACTACACCGATGTGGGTTATCCTGCATCACTACACCGATGTGGGTTATCCTGCATCACTACACCGATGTGGTTATCCTGCATCACTACACACCGATGTGGGTTTATCCTGCATCACTACACCGATGTGGGTTATCCTGCATCACTACACCGATGTGGGTTATCCTCATCACTACACCGATGTGGGTTATCCTGCATCACTACACCGATGTGGGTTATCCTGCATCACTACACCGATGTGGGTTACCCTGCATCACTACACCGATGTGGGTTACCCTGCATCACTACACCGATGTGGGTTACCCTGCATCACTACACCGATGTGGGTTATCCTGCATCACTACACCGATGTGGGTTATCCTGCATCACTACACCGATGTGGGTTACCCTGCATCACTACACCGATGTGGGTTACCCTGCATCACTACACCGATGTGGGTTACCCTGCTCACTACACCGATGTGGGTTACCCTGCATCACTACACCGATGTGGGTTATCCTGCATCACTACACCGATGTGGGTTTACCCTGCATCACTACACCGATGTGGGTTACCCTGCATCACTACACCGATGTGGGTTACCCTGCATCACTACACCGATGTGGGTTACCCTGCATCACTACACCGATGTGGGTTACCCTGCATCACTACACCGATGTGGGTTATCCTGCGGAGTTCACTTCGCGTTTCGGGGCTGCACACGGTTACGTACAGCCCCCCCTCCCCCTCCCTCCCCTCCTCCCTGTGGATTCTAGAATGTTGTGACTGGGATTCTAGATTCTAAGCTGTATAGTCTCTCCTACTATAACCAGACTGTTAACCCAGAGTGGTAGTGATGCTGTCCTCTACCTTCCTGTCCTCTCCCTCCCTTCCTGTCCCTTCTCTCTCCCTCTCCTCTCCTACCTTCCTGTCCCCTCTCTCTCCTCTCCTACCTTCCTGTCCTCTCCTACCTTCCTGTCCCCTCTCTCTCTCTCTCCTCTCCTACCTTCCTGTCCCCTCTCTCTCCCTTCCTGTCCCTTCTCTCTCCCTCTCCTCTCCTACCTTCCTGTCCTCTCCCTCCCTTCCTGTCCCTTCTCTCTCCCTCTCCTCTCCTACCTTCCTGTCCTCTCCCTCTCCTACCTTCCTGTCCCCTCTCTCTCCCTCTCCTCTCCTACCTTCCTGTCCTCTCCTCTCCTACCTTCCTGTCCCTTCTCTCTCCCTCTCCTCTCCTACCTTCCTGTCCCCTCTCTCTCCTCTCCTACCTTCCTGTCCTCTCCTACCTTCCTGTCCCCTCTCTCTCCTCTCCTACCTTCCTGTCCTCTCCTACCTTCATGTCCCCTCTCTCTCTCTCTCCTCTCCTACCTTCCTGTCCTCTCCTACCTTCCTGTCCCTTCTCTCTCCCTCTCCTCTCCTACCTTCCTGTCCCTTCTCTCTCTCTCCCTCTCCTCTCCTACCTTCCTGTCCCCTCTCTCTCCCTCCCCTCTCCTACCTTCCTGTCCCCTCTCTCTCCCTCTCCTCTCCTCTCCTACCTTCCTGTCCCTTCTCTCTCCCTCTCCTCTCCCTCCCTTCCTGTCCCTTCTCTCTCCCTCTCCCTCCCTTCCTGTCCTCTCCCTCCCTTCCTGTCCCCTCTCTCTCTCTCCTTCTCCTACCTTCCTGTCCCCTCTCTCCCCTCTCCTACCTTCCTGTCCCCTCTCTCTCCCTCTCCTCTCCTCTCCTACCTTCCTGTCCCTTCTCTCTCCCTCTCCTCTCCTACCTTCCTGTCCTCTCCCTCCCTTCCTGTCCCTTCTCTCTCCCTCTCCTCTCCCTCCCTTCCTGTCCCCTCTCTCTCTCTCCCTCTCCTCTCCTACCTTCCTGTCCTCTCCCTCTCCTCTCCTACCTTCCTGTCCTCTCCCTCCCTTCCTGTCCCTTCTCTCTCCCTCTCCTCTCCCTCCCTTCCTGTCCCCTCTCTCTCCCTCTCCTCTCCTACCTTCCTGTCCTCTCCCTCCCTTCCTGTCCTCTCCCTCTCCTCTCCTACCTTCCTGTCCCTCTCTCTCCCTCTCCTCTCCTACCTTCCTGTCCCTTCTCTCTCCCTCTCCTCTCCTACCTTCCTGTCCCCTCTCTCTCCTCTCCTACCTTCCTGTCCTCTCCTACCTTCCTGTCCCCTCTCTCTCCTCTCCTACCTTCCTGTCCTCTCCTACCTTCATGTCCCCTCTCTCTCTCTCTCTCCTCTCCTACCTTCCTGTCCCCTCTCTCTCCCTCCCCTCTCCTACCTTCCTGTCCTCTCCTACCTTCCTGTCCCTTCTCTCTCTCTCCCTCTCCTCTCCTACCTTCCTGTCCCCTCTCTCTCCCTCCCCTCTCCTACCTTCCTGTCCCCTCTCTCTCCCTCTCCTCTCCTACCTTCCTGTCCCTTCTCTCTCCCTCTCCTCTCCCTCCCTTCCTGTCCCTTCTCTCTCCCTCTCCCTCCCTTCCTGTCCTCTCCCTCCCTTCCTGTCCCCTCTCTCTCTCTCCTTCTCCTACCTTCCTGTCCCCTCTCTCCCCTCTCCTACCTTCCTGTCCCCTCTCTCTCCCTCTCCTCTCCTACCTTCCTGTCCCTTCTCTCTCCCTCTCCTCTCCTACCTTCCTGTCCTCTCCCTCCCTTCCTGTCCCTTCTCTCTCCCTCTCCTCTCCCTCCCTTCCTGTCCCCTCTCTCTCCCTCTCCTCTCCTACCTTCCTGTCCTCTCCCTCCCTTCCTGTCCCTTCTCTCTCCCTCTCCTCTCCCTCCCTTCCTGTCCCCTCTCTCTCCCTCTCCTCTCCTACCTTCCTGTCCTCTCCCTCCCTTCCTGTCCTCTCCTTCTCCTCTCCTACCTTCCTGTCCTCTCCCTCTCCTCTCCCTCCCTTCCTGTCCCCTCTCTCTCCCTCTCCTCTCCCTCCCTTCCTGTCCCCTCTCTCTCCCTCTCCTCTCCTAGCTCTAAGTCCTAGCTGGTTGTGTACATATTGACCCCTGTGTGACCCTCCAAGCTGTAGCACCCTGCTCACCACCCCAGCCTCTCTCTCCTCTCTCTTCCAGCCGCTCTCATCCAGCAAGCCACCACGGTCAAAAACAAAGACATCAGGAAGTTCTTGGACGGTATCTATGTGTCTGAGAAGGGCACAGTCGTCCAGAAGGAGGATTAGAGGTTAGAATTACCCAGACTCCTGTCTGTCACTCAGCGCAGCGCTACGACTCCTCCACACCGCCGCCGGGGAGCCCCTCTGTTCTACCGTCTGCTTTTGTTGCTATACTCTCGTTGTGTGTGGCCCGATTTGCAGCCTATTCTCTATATAGTGCACTACTTTTGACTAGAGCCCTATGGGGTTGGTAGTGTACTATGCAGGGAATAGGGTGCCGTTCGGGTCGTTCACCGCGGGGGGGGATAAAGTCCATGTTTTTATCTTTCATCTCAAAGCCGTTGTCTGTCTCCATCCATGATCCCATGGTGCAAAGCAAGTTTTTGGTTTTAGTCCCAGCATGCATCTCACATGGGACCCTATTCCCTATGTAGTGGTCGGTGCGAGGCCACGGCCCGTCGGGGTCGGTGCGAGGCCACGGCCCGTCGGGGTCGGTGCTACATAGGGAACAGGGTCCTGTATCCCTGTTGGCTAATAGAGAACCATCACAGCGTCTTGATGTTCCTCACCATGTCAATCAATCAATGCCTGTTTTAATGCTGCACTTTGAAAACTGTTTTGTTGTTGTAATCTTTCTAACATGACATGCGAAGCTTTAACCGACGTTGGAGAACAGAAACACCTGTAATCTACGTTATGGGGCATATTACAGCCCTGAAGTCTGAACTAAACTAGCCCGAAATGCCCCATTTATTTTTACTCTTAACAGTTTCTCTCTCCTCTCGTTCTCTCTCTCTCCTCTCGTTCTCTCTCTCTCCTCTCGTTCTCTCTCTCTCCTCTCGTTCTCTCTCTCTCCTCTCGTTCTCTCTCTCTCCTCTCGTTCTCTCTCTCTCCTCTCGTTCTCTCTCTCTCCTCTCGTTCTCTCTCTCTCCTCTCGTTCTCTCTCTCTCTCTCTCCTCGTTCTCTCTCTCTCCTCTCTCTCTCCTCTCGTTCTCTCTCTCTCTCCTCTCGTTCTCTCTCTCTCTCCTCTCTCTCCTCTCGTTCTCTCCTCTCGTTCCCTCTCTCCTCCAGCCGCTCTCATCCAGCAAGCCACCACGGTCAAAAACAAAGACATCAGGAAGTTCCTGGATGGGATCTACGTCAGTGAGAAGACGACTGTTGTGGAACAGACGGACGAATAACGAACCATCTCTGGAACTCACTATTGACCAATAAAATCCCTCCCTTTTTCCAATGACAAGCCCACATCGTGTCTTCTGTGGTTCCTATTGGATGGTTCGTGTAGTTTTAACCAAGCTGCTCATTTCTATTTCCTGTTAGTCAAACATTTAGGTGTCTCACCCACAGATCACATTAAATAACTTATGCTTTTGTTTGTAACCAAGTGGGAATTTACCGCCGCTTACGACTGTGAGAAATCCACTTGATTTCTGGGGGGGAAACGGTCATCTCGAGCAAGGGCCCCTCCCAACTGGAAATTAACTAGTGTGGGGGGGGGGGGGGTCATGTCATCCAGAGCGCCCACTTCTCCCACACGGTGACCTCTGACCTCAGCCGATAAGGAGGAAAAAAACAAACCGACAGCAGCAGCATTTTTGGCAGATAAAAATGCAACAAAACAACATGAAAAGCTGTTTGTTAATAAAGCAGATGGATTTCGACACGGTTTTCGTTATTATCCGTTAGCAAATCTTGAGTTTCTCATGAGTTCATATCAGGTGAATGCATCCAGCTGTTATTTACGGCTTCACAAACTGGTAAATTCCAACATCCCACTTGGTTGTGAATGCAGCGTGAAATATTGAATTTATAATTCAATGGTCCCACCCACAAATCCTGTCTCATGGTTCCTATTGGCTGACATGTTATCAGCATCCTATCGAACGCCCTGGTGGAGGGGAGGGGGCGGTTCCCCCCTAGGCTCAGCTTCCCCGTTAGTGTGAGAAATGCATAACTGACCCCAGATCAGCGTCTTGGTGACAACTGCATCCCTTGTCTATTATTACAACAGTCAAGTTATTTATCGCGTTTCCACTTCTACATAGATAATGACTCTTGTCATTGAAAATAAGAGTTTTGTTCTTAACTGACGGGGCGGCAGGGTAGCCTAGTGGTTAGAGGAGGCGGGTAGCCTAGTGGTTAGAGGAGGAGGCAGGTAGCCTAGTGGTTAGAGGAGGCGGGTAGCCTAGTGGTTAGAGGAGGCGGGTAGCCTAGTGGTTAGAGGAGGCGGGTAGCCTAGTGGTTAGAGGAGGCGGGTAGCCTAGTGGTTAGAGGAGGCGGGTAGCCTAGTGGTTAGAGGAGGCAGGTAGCCTGGTGGTTAGAGGAGGCGGGTAGCCTGGTGGTTAGAGGAGGCGGGTAGCCTAGTGGTTAGAGGAGGCGGGTAGCCTAGTGGTTAGAGGAGGCGGGTAGCCTAGTGGTTAGAGGGGGCAGGTAGCCTAGTGGTTAGAGGAGGCAGGTAGCCTAGTGGTTAGAGGAGGCAGGTAGCCTAGTGGTTAGAGGAGGCAGGTAGCCTAGTGGTTAGAGGAGGCAGGTAGCCTAGTGGTTAGAGGAGGAGGCGGGTAGCCTAGTGGTTAGAGGAGGAGGCGGGTAGCCTAGTGGTTAGAGGAGGAGGCGGGTAGCCTAGTGGTTAGAGGAGGAGGCGGGTAGCCTAGTGGTTAGAGGAGGAGGCGGGTAGCCTAGTGGTTAGAGGAGGAGGCGGGTAGCCTAGTGGTTAGAGGAGGAGGCGGGTAGCCTAGTGGTTAGAGGAGGAGGCGGGTAGCCTGGTGGTTAGAGGAGGAGGCGGGTAGCCTGGTGGTTAGAGGAGGAGGCGGGTAGCCTGGTGGTTAGAGGAGGAGGCGGGTAGCCTGGTGGTTAGAGGAGGAGGCGGGTAGCCTGGTGGTTAGAGGAGGAGGCGGGTAGCCTGGTGGTTAGAGGAGGAGGCGGGTAGCCTGGTGGTTAGAGGAGGAGGCGGGTAGCCTGGTGGTTAGAGGAGGAGGCGGGTAGCCTGGTGGTTAGAGGAGGAGGCGGGTAGCCTGGTGGTTAGAGGAGGAGGCGGGTAGCCTGGTGGTTAGAGGAGGAGGCGGGTAGCCTGGTGGTTAGAGGAGGAGGCGGGTAGCCTGGTGGTTAGAGGAGGAGGCGGGTAGCCTAGTGGTTAGAGGAGGAGGCGGGTAGCCTAGTGGTTGGAGCGTTGGGTTAGTAACCGAAAAGGTTGCAAGATCGAATCCCCGAGGCTGACAAGGTAAAAATCTGTCGTTCTGCCCCCTGAACAAGGCAGTTAACCCCCTGTTCCCCAGTAGGCCATCATTGAAAATAAGAATTTGGTCTTAACTGACTAGTTAAATAAAGGTAAAATACATTTTAAAACTTGCCTAGTAAAATTAAAAAATAACAGTCCTGCTAAAAATGAATATGTTGTCTTAAGACTTCTTATCTAACATGGAATTGTTTTAAGAAAGTCATACTGTGGATTATTTAACTACTTTAATTTATTTTGGGATCCTTTTTTATTTGACCCATTGAATTTGGCCTTTACTACTTACTATAGAAATACCTTGAATAACACAACAGAAATGTATGTATTTATTACTAAGGTTGTCTGCCCTCTATCTAGGAGAAAGCTCAGGATATACAGGGACTGTAAGTCTGAAGCTGTAAAACAGGTCTGTTCAAAGGTCTGCAATGTTACAGAGTGTTTTGATATTAAACTGTGTGTCTGTCAGGAAGAATTGCAAAGTGTTTTAAAACAGAAAAAGTAACAAGCAATCAAATGAAAACAATACAACAACAAAAAAAGGTATATTACTGACAATGTACATCATCTAGGATCCCATCAGTGTTCATATCTCAGTGTGACCTTACAACATGGGCTGGTAGGTGGTATGTGTGTGTGTGTGTGTGTGTTTCTGGGTAATAGGATATCGCTGGTCTTCATGGTCACGCTCCTTCCCTGGTTGTGGGAAAGAGACGTGAGAGAGGAGGTGGCAGGTCTATAAACCTGAGGTCTGTCTGCAGTTCCCTGGGTAGAGAGAGCTGCTGAGAGAGGTGGTGGCAGGTCTGTCTGCAGTTCCCTGGGTAGAGAGAGCTGCTGAGAGAGGTGGTGGCAGGTCTGTCTGCAGTTCCCTGGGTAGAGAGAGCTGCTGAGAGAGGTGGTGGCAGGTCTATAAACCTGAGGTCTGTCTACAGTTCCCTGGGTAGAGAGAGCTGCTGAGAGGTGGTGGCAGGTCTGTCTGCAGTTCCCTGGGTAGAGAGAGCTGCTGAGAGAGGTGGTGGCAGGTCTGTCTGCAGTTCCCTGGGTAGAGAGAGCTGCTGAGAGAGGTGGTGGCAGGTCTATAAACCTGAGGTCTGTCTACAGTTCCCTGGGTAGAGAGAGCTGCTGAGAGAGGTGGTGGCAGGTCTATAAACTGGACGTCTGTCTGCAGTTCCCTGGGTAGAGAGAGCTGCTGAGAGAGGTGTTGGCAGGTCTGTCTACAGTTCCTGTGATGTAATCAGTAGTGGACGTGGCTTGCCTGGTGTCGTTGGGACCGTTCACATTCGCACCTACAACATGTGTGAAATTCATTCAACACACAACATTGACACAGCTAACATAGACTTGCCTAGTTAAATAAAACAGAGAAATATTTAGAAGAAAAAAATCTCTTAAGAACACACAGCTTTGTACCTGCGTTAATACGGATCTGGAGGCACGCGTGTAAACGTTGTAAAAGGCCATATGAATGAATTAAACAACGTTTTGGAGCCGTTTATCTTAACTAGAATAAGTATTCTGGTCTTTATAACCTGTGCTGGCTGTGAGTTCATGTATGAAACACGTTGAGGCAAGGCGCGTATCTTTATGGTCCTATTCATTACGGAAAACTGTTTTAAGAACCAAGCAGTTCACTACACCCGCAATAACATCTGATTAATATGTTTATGTGACCAATTACATTTTAATTTGATTTGCACCGTTTTTCCTTTTTAAGAAGCAAACGGAGCAGAACGAGAGTTTCTATTGGACAAATTCAGGGAGGTTCCTCCCCGTTTCCGTTCTATTTGCTTCCGTTTAATAAACTTTTTTTAACCGCCTGTTTTCAATGTGGAGAAATACGATAAAAAAAATAATATATATATTTATTATTATGAACACAACAAATACAAAAAAACAAATATAAAAACAAGAGTATATAAACCTAATCTAATAAACCTATTTCTATAATCATTTTCAATTTGTTAAATACTTTTACGGTGCGTATTGCTTTTTGTTTTTTTACATTTACTAATAATTTCTAAATAATATTTAAATTCTCTCTTAAATAATGTGAAAAGAGTTTTTTTTTTTTCTCTGCCCACTTCATTTTACGGATAAAGAATCTTCCATGAAAGATAAATAAATGATACAAAATGAAAGTTAAAATCAGGGTCCATATGATTTGGATTGATATAAAACATAATACCAGAGTGTCTCAGGTTAATAACATGTGGAGAGATGCTATGTTACTGTTAGACTCATACCATGAATATACTGTACCGTCTCTAGACATCTCCGATATAAAGTGTTTATTCCTAACCGGTACATTCCTAACAACTTAAAGCATTAATGCATGCTCTTCAACCAATCGCTGCCTGCACCTGCCCGCCCATCCAGCATAACTTCTCTGGACGGTTCTAACTTAGAATTTGTGGACATCTACAAATACCTAGGTGTCTGGTTAGACTGTAAACTCTCCTTCCAGACTCACATCAATCATCTCCAATCCAAAGTGAAATCTAGAATTGGCTTCCTATTTCGCAGCAAAGCATCCTTCACTCATGCTGCCAAACATACCCTCGTAAAACTGACCATCCTACCAATCCTCGACTTCGGCGATGTCATTTACAAAATAGCCTCCAACACCCTACTCAACAAGCTGGATGCAGTCTATCACAGTGCCATCCGTTTTGTCACCAAAGCCCCATATACAACCCACCACTGCGACCTGTACGCTCTCGTTGGCTGGCCCTCGCTTCATACTCGTCGCCAAACACAGGCTCCAGGTCATCTACAAGACCCTGCTAGGTAAAGTCCCCCCTTATCTCTGCTCACTGGTCACCATAGCAGCACCCACCTGTAGCACGCGCTCCAGCAGGTATATCTCTCTGGTCAGCCCTAAAGCCAACTCCTCCTTTGGTCGTCTCTCCTTCCAGTTCTCTGCTGCCAATGACTGGAACGAACTACAAAAATCTCTAAAACTGGAAACACTTATCTCCCTCACTAGCTTTAAGCACCAGCTGTCAGAGCAGCTCACAGATCACTGCACCTGTACATAGCCCATCTATAATTTAGCCCAAACTATTACCTCTACTGTATTTATTTATTTATTTTATTTATTTTGCTCCTTTGCACCATATTATTTATATTTTAACTTTGAACTTTCTTCAAACTACAAATCTACCATTCCAGTGTTTTTCTTGCTATACTTTATTTACTTTGCCACCATGGCATTTTTTACCTTTACCTCCCTTATCTCACATCATTTGCTCACATTGTATATAGTCTTATTTTTTTTTTTTTTAATTCTACTGTATTATTGACTGTATGTTTGTTTTACTCCATGTGTAACTCTGTGTTGTTTGTGTCGAACTGCTTTGCTTTATCTTGGCCAGGTCGCAGTTGTAAATGAGAACTTGTTCTCAACTTGCCTACCTGGTTAAATAAAGGTGAAAAAAAATAAAAAATAAACAATTACGAAACTTACATTATATAAAATAAACCTCACGTAGTAAATAAACCATTAATTTGTTGTTGTTCTTGACCAAATCGGACTCTTATTGACCTCCATAACTAAACAAAACGACTTGCTTGATGGGTGAAACAACGACAAAAACGCCACCTGCTGGAAGGAGACACGTTTTCCTCCGAGATGGACCTTCCTCTTCCTGTTCGTCTCTTCCTGTTCCTCTCTCTTCCTTTTCCTGTCTCTTCCTCTTCCTGTCTCTGATCACACTTCGCGCCACTGAGGATTTTTAAGGAGCTGCGCTGTCAACTTGTATCATCACAATCAATCAGAAAAGTCATTTCATTGAGTTGATTATGGTAAGTCACGGCGTCTATTGCATCGATTGTCCAAATCAACAACTCATTCCCTGACCAACAACAACCAACAAACAAATAGTTCATTCGTATTTGTGTAGAAATGTGATGTTGTTGCAGATTTGTCAGCTAACGTTAGCCCCCCATGTTAGTGTTTTAGAGTAGCCATTAGCTTAGCAGTGGGAATAAGCTAGTAACCAGCTGTAGTTGCCCTGTTTTGGTTCTTTTTAGTAGGATTTCTAGCTAGCTAACTAGCTATCATGCTAATGAAAACCGATGCATGTAGCTAACTAGCTATCATGCTAATGAAAACCAATGCATGTAGCTAACTAGCTATCATGCTAATGAAAACCAATGCATGTAGCTAACTAGCTTTCATGCTAATGAAAACCAATGCATGTAGCTAACTAGCTGTCATGCTAATGAAAACCAATGCATGTAGCTAACTGTCTATCATGCTAATGAAAAGCAATGCATGTAGCTAACTGTTTATCATGCTAATGAAAAACAATGCATGTAGCTAACTGTTTATCATGCTAATGAAAAACAATACATGTAGCTAACTGTCTATGATGCTAATGAAAACAATGCATGTAACTAACTGTCTATCATGCTAATGAAAAACAATGCATGTAGCTAACTGTTTATCATGCTAATGAAAAACAATGCATGTAGCTAACTGTTTATCATGCTAATGAAAAACAATGCATGTAGCTAACTGTTTATCATGCTAATGAAAAACAATGCATGTAGCTAACTGTTTATCATGCTAATGAAAAACAATGCATGTAGCTAACTAGCTATCATGCTAATGAAAACCAATGCATGTAGCTAACTGTCTATCATGCTAATGAAAAACAATGCATGTAGCTGACTGTCTCTGCAAGTCAGTTGTTTACATGGCAAACATGAAAGGGACAGTGGGTTTGTCAACACTGACTACAAATTATGGCATCGAGTGGCATTTTACACGGGCAGATCATAAAGATAAATATGCGACGGTACTAGAAATAGAATCAGCAACTGATAATGCTAAAGTTGGGCTCCCGAGTGGCGTAGCGGTTTGAGGCACTGCAGTCCCTGGTTTGAATCCAGGCTGCATCACATCCGGCCGTGATTGGGAGTCCCATAAGGTGGCGCACTTTTTGCCCACCGTCGTCCGGGGTAGGCCGTCATTGTAAAAAAATAAATAATAATAATTTGTTCTTAACTGACTTGCCGAAGTTAAATAAAGTGTAAATATAAAGTACATGATGGTACATGACGGTCCACCTGGCCATGCTGCTGCTCCAGTTTCAACTGTTCTGCCTGCGGCTACGGAACCCTGACCTGTTCACCGGACGTGCTTGTTGCACCCTTGACAACTACTATGATTATTATTATGACCATGTTCTGTTATAATATCCACCCGGCACAGCCAGAAGAGGACTGGCCACCCCTCATAGCCTGGTTCCTCTCTAGGTTTCTTCCTAGGTTTTTGGCCTTTCTAGGGAGTTTTTCCTAGGGAGTTTTTCCTAGCCACCATGCTTCTTTCACATGCATTGCTTGCTGTTTGGGGTTTTAGGCTGGGTTTCTGTACAGCACTTTGAGATATCAGCTGATGTACGAAGGGCTATATAAATAAATTTGATTTGATTTGGTACCAGAACTAGATACTGTATCTGGCCACGCCACATATCACATATTTGCACCCCATTATTTATTTATACTTTGCACTTTCTTCTACTACAAATCTACCATTCCAGTGTTTTACTTGCTATATTATATTTACTTTGCCACCATGGCCTTTTTATTGCCTTTACCTCCCTTATCTCACCTCATTTGCTCACATTGTATATAGACTTATTTTTCTACTGTAGTATTGACTGTATGTTTGTTTTACTCCATGTGTAACTCTGTGTTGTTGTATGTGTCGAACTGCTTTGCTTTATCTTGGCCAGGTCGCAATTGTAAATGAGAACTTGTTCTCAACTAGCCTACCTGGTTAAATAAAGGACTTGTTCTCAACTTGCCTACCTGGTTAAATAAAGGACTTGTTCTCAACTAGCCTACCTGGTTAAATAAAGGACTTGTTCTCAACTAGCCTACCTGGTTAAATAAAGGACTTGTTCTCAACTAACCTACCTGGTTAAATAAAGGACTTGTTCTCAACTAGCCTACCTGGTTAAATAAAGGTGAAATAAATAAATAAAATATCGCTCATGTGTAACTTTTCAATAAATGTCTTCAAATGTAATTTAACGACTAGGATAGATCCCAAACTACACTGTATTCCTATATAGTGCACGACTTAGTTTGTAACCAGAGCCCTATAGTACATTTATATAGGGAATAGGGTGCCAATTAGCTACAGTGGACTAATTTACTCCCTTCCCTTTAAGGACATCAGACGGTTCTTTGTATCAAGCAAACCCGCAGCGCAGAAACCGTCTCAGGATGGAACCCTCAACACAGAGAAGGAGTCCACGAAGAAGAAATCCGTCTCAACAGACGAAGAAGTGAAGAAAAAGAGAACTGTCGCTAAGGTATATATTATTATAAACCAGAGTCTCTCTAGTCAGTGAACTGGTCGATCACCAAGGTATATATTATTATATAACCAGAGTCTCTCTAGTCTCACTGACTAGAGAGACTCTGGTTATATAATAATATATACCTTGGTGATCGACCAGTCAGTGAACTTAGTCAGTGAACTTGGTCGATCACCAAGGTATATATTATTATATAACCAGAGTCTCTCTAGTCAGTGAACTGGTCGATCACCAAGGTATATATTATTATATAACCAGAGTCTCTCTAGTCAGTGAACTGGTCGATCACCAAGGTATATATTATTATATAACCAGAGTCTCTCTAGTCAGTGAACTGGTCGATCACCAAGGTATATATTATTATATAACCAGAGTCTCTCTAGTCAGTGAACTGGTCCATCACCAAGGTATATATTATTATAAACCAGAGTCTCTAGTCAGTGAACTGGTCGATCACCAAGGTATATATTATTATATAACCAGAGTCTCTAGTCAGTGAACTGGTCGATCACCAAGGTATATATTATTATAAACCAGAGTCTCTAGTCAGTGAACTGGTCGATCACCAAGGTATATATTATTATATAACCAGAGTCTCTAGTCAGTGAACTGGTCGATCACCAAGGTATATATTATTATATAACCAGAGTCTCTAGTCAGTGAACTGGTTGATCACCAAGGTATATATTATTATATAACCAGAGTCTCTCTAGTCAGTGAACTGGTCGATCACCAAGGTATATATTATTATATAACCAGAGTCTCTAGTCAGTGAACTGGTCGATCACCAAGGTATATATTATTATAAACCAGAGTCTCTCTAGTCAGTGAACTGGTCGATCACCAAGGTATATATTATTATATAACCAGAGTCTCTAGTCAGTGAACTGGTCGATCACCAAGGTATATATTATTATATAACCAGAGTCTCTAGTCAGTGAACTGGTCGATCACCAAGGTATATATTATTATAAACCAGAGTCTCTCTAGTCAGTGGACTGGTCGATCACCAAGGTATATATTATTATAACCAGAGTCTCTAGTCAGTGAACTGGTCGATCACCAAGGTATATATTATTATATAACCAGAGTCTCTCTAGTCAGTGAACTGGTCGATCACCAAGGTATATATTATTATATAACCAGAGTCTCTCTAGTCAGTGAACTGGTCGATCACCAAGGTATATATTATTATAAACCAGAGTCTCTCTAGTCAGTGAACTGGTCGATCACCAAGGTATATATTATTATAAACCAGAGTCTCTCTAGTCAGTGAACTGGTCGATCACCAAGGTATATATTATTATAAACCAGAGTCTCTCTAGTCAGTGAACTGGTCGATCACCAAGGTATATATTATTATATAACCAGAGTCTCTAGTCAGTGAACTGGTCGATCACCAAGGTATATATTATTATAAACCAGAGTCTCTCTAGTCAGTGGACTGGTCGATCACCAAGGTATATATTATTATAACCAGAGTCTCTAGTCAGTGAACTGGTCGATCACCAAGGTATATATTATTATATAACCAGAGTCTCTCTAGTCAGTGAACTGGTCGATCACCAAGGTATATATTATTATATAACCAGAGTCTCTCTAGTCAGTGAACTGGTCGATCACCAAGGTATATATTATTATATAACCAGAGTCTCTCTAGTCAGTGAACTGGTCGATCACCAAGGTATATATTATTATAAACCAGAGTCTCTCTAGTCAGTGAACTGGTCGATCACCAAGGTATATATTATTATATAACCAGAGTCTCTAGTCAGTGAACTGGTCGATCACCAAGGTATATATTATTATATAACCAGAGTCTCTAGTCAGTGGACTGGTCGATCACCAAGGTATATATTATTATATAACCAGAGTCTCTCTAGTCAGTGAACTGGTCGATCACCAAGGTATATATTATTATATAACCAGAGTCTCTCTAGTCAGTGAACTCGTCGATCACCAAGGTATATATTATTATATAACCAGAGTCTCTCTAGTCAGTGAACTGGTCGATCACCAAGGTATATATTATTATATAACCAGAGTCTCTCTAGTCAGTGAACTGGTCGATCACCAAGGTATATATTATTATAAACCAGAGTCTCTCTAGTCAGTGAACTGGTCGATCACCAAGGTATATATTATTATAAACCAGAGTCTCTAGTCAGTGAACTGGTCGATCACCAAGGTATATATTATTATATAACCAGAGTCTCTCTAGTCAGTGAACTGGTCGATCACCAAGGTATATATTATTATATAACCAGAGTCTCTCTAGTCAGTGAACTGGTCGATCACCAAGGTATATATTATTATAAACCAGAGTCTCTCTAGTCAGTGAACTGGTCGATCACCAAGGTATATATTA
Organism: Salmo trutta; assembly: GCF_901001165.1. NCBI lineage: Eukaryota > Metazoa > Chordata > Actinopteri > Salmoniformes > Salmonidae > Salmo > Salmo trutta. The sequence goes on along the minus strand of NW_021822840.1, from coordinate 48,121 downwards.
TTATAAACCAGAGTCTCTCTAGTCAGTGAACTGGTCGATCACCAAGGTATATATTATTATATAACCAGAGTCTCTAGTCAGTGAACTGTTGGTGGTGATGATGATGGTGATGATGGTGGTGATGATGGTTGTGAGGATGGTGATGATGACGATGGTGATGATGATGATGGTTGTGAGGATGGTGATGATGGTTGTGATGACGATGGTGGTGATGATGGTGGTGGTGGTGATGATGAGGATGGTGGTGATGATGAGGATGGTGGTGATGATGAGGATGGTGGTGATGATGAGGATGGTGGTGATGATGAGGATGGTGGTGATGATGAGGATGGTGATGATGATGATGTGTTCCAGATCACCAGCCCCAAGGTGGAGAAGAAGAAGAAGGACAGTGATAAAAAGAGAAAGAAGCGTGCTGTCATTGAGTCAGGTAATAATGATGACTGCACCTCCCCTGGCTGCCCCCCTGGCTGCCCCCCTGGCTGCCCCTCTGGCTGCCCCCCTGACTGCCCCCCTGGCTGCCCCTCTGACTGCCCCCCTGGCTGCCCCCCTGGCTGCCCCCCTGGCTGCCCCCCTGGCTGCCCCCCTGGCTGCCCCCCTGGCTGCCCCTCTGGCTGCCCCTCTGGCTGCCCCTCTGGCTGCTGTCATTGAGTCAGGTAATAATGATGACTGCCCCCCTGGCTGCCCCCCTGGCTGCCCCCCTGGCTGCTGTCATTGAGTCAGGTAATAATGATGACTGCCCCCCTGGCTGCCCCCCTGGCTGCCCCCCTGGCTGCCCCTCTGGCTGCCCCTCTGGCTGCCCCTCTGGCTGCCCCTCCTCTGGCTGCCCCTCTGGCTGCCCCTCCTCTGGCTGCCCCTCCTCTGGCTGCCCCTCTGGCTGCCCCTCTGGCTGCCCCTGCCCCCCTGGCTGCCCCCCTGGCTGCCCCCCTGGCTGCCCCCCTGGCTGCCCCTCCTCTGGCTGCCCCTCTGGCTGCCCCTCCTCTGGCTGCCCCCCTGGCTGCCCCTCTGGCTGCCCCTGCCCCTCTGGCTGCCCCTCTGGCTGCCCTTGCCCCTCTGAGTGCCCTTGCCCCTCTGACTGCCCCTGCCCCTCTGACTGCCCCTGCCCCTCTGACTGCCCCTGCCCCTCTGACTGCCCCTCCTCTGACTGCCCCTCCTCTGACTGCCCCTCCTCTGACTGCCCCTCCTCTGGCTGCCCCTCTGGCTGCCCCTCTGGCTGCCCCTCCTCTGACTGCCCCTCTGGCTGCCCCTCCTCTGACTGCCCCTCCTCTGGCTGCCCCTCCTCTGGCTGCCCCTCCTCTGGCTGCCCCTCTGGCTGCCCCTGCCCCTCTGGCTGCCCCTCTGACTGCCCCTCTGGCTGCCCCTCTGTAGTCCATTTAATGGTCATTGAATCAGGTAATAGTGATGACTGCCCCTCTGTAGTCCATTTAATGGTCATTGAATCAGGTAATAGTGATGACTGCCCCTCTGTAGGCCATTTAATGGTCATTGTAGTTGTAAACTCTACTCTTCCGTATTCATTGAACCTGTTTTAGTTGTAAACTCAAACGGACAGAGAGCGGTGATGTCCAATGGGCCTTCCAAGAAACAACAGCCAGAGAAAGTGTTTTATCAGAGAATACGGAGGTCGTCCTGCAGGTGGTTTCTGAAACGAATTACTTCTTTAAGAGTCTGTCGAGTCTAAAGTTAAGGAGGGTTTCCTCCCAAGGTGAAGGAGGGTTTCCTCCCAAGGTGAAGGAGGGTTTCCTCCCAAGTCTAAAGTTAAGGAGGGTTTCCTCCCAAGGTTAAAGTTAAGGAGGGTTTCCTCCCAAGGTTAAAGTTAAGGAGGGTTTTCCTCCCAAGTCTAAAGTTAAGGAGGGTTTTCCTCCCAAGTCTAAAGTTAAGGAGGGTTTCCTCCCAAGGTTAAAGTTAAGGAGGGTTTCCTCCCAAGGTTAAAGTTAAGGAGGGTTTCCTCCCAAGGTTAAAGTTAAGGAGGGTTTCCTCCCAAGGTTAAAGTTAAGGAGGGTTTCCTCCCAAGGTTAAAGTTAAGGAGGGTTTCCTCCCAAGGTTAAAGTTAAGGAGGGTTTTCCTCCCAAGTCTAAAGTTAAGGAGGGTTTTCCTCCCAAGTCTAAAGTTAAGGAGGGTTTCCTCCCAAGGTTAAAGTTAAGGAGGGTTTCCTCCCAAAGTTAAAGTTAAGGAGGGTTTCCTCCCAAGGTTAAAGTTAAGGAGGGTTTCCTCCCAAGTCTAAAGTTAAGGAGGGTTTCCTCCCAAGGTGAAGGAGGGTTTCCTCCCAAGTCTAAAGTTAAGGAGGGTTTCCTCCCAAGGTTAAAGTTAAGGAGGGTTTCCTCCCAAGGTTAAAGTTAAGGAGGGTTTCCTCCCAAGGTTAAAGTTAAGGAGGGTTTCCTCCCAAGGTTAAAGTTAAGGAGGGTTTCCTCCCAAGGTTAAAGTTAAGGAGGGTTTCCTCCCAAGGTTAAAGTTAAGGAGGGTTTTCGACCCAAGTCTAAAGTTAAGGAGGGTTTCCTCCCAAGTCTAAGGTTAAGGAGGGTTTCCTCCCAAGGTTAAAGTTAAGGAGGGTTTCCTCCCAAGTCTAAAGTTAAGGAGGGTTTCCTCCCAAGTCCTAAAGTTAAGGAGGGTTTCCTCCCAAGTCCTAAAGTTAAGGAGGGTTTCCTCCCAAGTCCTACAGTTAAGGAGGGTTTCCTCCCAAGTCTAAAGTTAAGGAGGGTTTCCTCCCAAGGTTAAAGTTAAGGAGGGTTTCCTCCCAAAGTTAAAGTTAAGGAGGGTTTTCCTCCCAAGTCTAAAGTTAAGGAGGGTTTCCTCCCAAGTCTAAAGTTAAGGAGGGTTTCCTCCCAAGTCCTAAAGTTAAGGAGGGTTTCCTCCCAAGTCTAAAGTTAAGGAGGGTTTCCTCCCAAGTCCTAAAGTTAAGGAGGGTTTCCTCCCAAGTCTAAAGTTAAGGAGGGTTTCCTCCCAAGGTGAAGGAGGGTTTCCTCCCAAGTCTAAAGTTAAGGAGGGTTTCCTCCCAAGTCCTAAAGTTGAGGGTTTCCTCCCAAGTCTAAAGTTAAGGAGGGTTTCCTCCCAAGGTGAAGGAGGGTTTCCTCCCAAGTCTAAAGTTAAGGAGGGCTTCCTCCCAAGGTTAAAGTTAAGGAGGGTTTCCTCCAAAGGTTAAGGAGGGTTTCCTCCAAAGGTTAAGGAGGGTTTCCTCCAAAGGTTAAGGAGGGTTTCCTCCCAAGGTGAAGGAGGGTTTCCTCCCAAGGTGGAGAGAGAAGGACCTGCTGTACATTCCAGCCATTAACCAGCTGTTTGTGTCTGTGGTCTCATGTCTACAACACTGATGTAATGGTTAAGTTAGTCACCTGGCTATTTTTGTTGTTGTCATCACCAAACATCCCTCCCTCCCTCCCTCCCTCCCTCCCTCCCTCCCTCCCTCCCTCTTGTAGACTCTGAGGAGGAGGTAGTGAAGCAGAAGGCCCAGAAACAGGACCCTCCTCTTCCTCCAGCTCCTCTTCCTCCTGCCAAGAAAGACCCGGTGCAGTACGTCTCTGAGACAGGTAAGACAGACTAGACTCCATAACGGCAGAATACCAGGACGTACCAGAAATAACGGCAGAATACCAGGACTAAACGGGAGAATATGAATCGTCCTGACAGACTCTAGTAACATGTATCAGAATATGAATCATCCTGACAGACTCTAGTAACATGTATCAGAATATGAATCATCCTGACAGACTCTAGTAACATGTATCAGAATATGAATCATCCTGACAGACTCTAGTAACATGTATCAGAATATGAATCATCCTGACAGACTCTAGTAACATGTATCAGAATATGAATCATCCTGACAGACTCTAGTAACATGTATCGGAATATGAATCATCCTGACAGACTCTAGTAACATGTATCAGAATATGAATCATACTGACAGACTCTAGTAACATGTATCGGAATATGAATCATCCTGACAGACTCTAGTAACATGTATCAGAATATGAATCATCCTGACAGACTCTAGTAACATGTATCAGAATATGAATCATCCTGACAGACTCTAGTAACATGTATCAGAATATGAATCATACTGACAGACTCTAGTAACATGTATCGGAATATGAATCATCCTGACAGACTCTAGTAACATGTATCGGAATATGAATCATCCTGACAGACTCTAGTAACATGTATCGGAATATGAATCATCCTGACAGACTCTAGTAACATGTATCGGAATATGAATCATCCTGACAGACTCTAGTAACATGTATCGGAATATGAATCATCCTGACAGACTCTAGTAACATGTATCGGAATATGAATCATCCTGACAGACTCTAGTAACATGTATCGGAATATGAATCATCCTGACAGACTCTAGTAACATGTATCGGAATATGAATCATCCTGACAGACTCTAGTAACATGTATCGGAATATGAATCATCCTGACAGACTCTAGTAACATGTATCAGAATATGAATCATCCTGAGAGACTCTAGTAACATGTATCAGAATATGAATCATCCTGACAGACTCTAGTAACATGTATCGGAATATGAATCATCCTGACAGACTCTAGTAACATGTATCGGAATATGAATCATCCTGACAGACTCTAGTAACATGAATCAGAATATGAATCATCCTGACAGACTCTAGTAACATGTATCGGAATATGAATCATCCTGACAGACTCTAGTAACATGTATCAGAATATGAATCATCCTGACAGACTCTAGTAACATGTATCAGAATATGAATCATCCTGACAGACTCTAGTAACATGTATCGGAATATGAATCATCCTGACAGACTCTAGTAACATGTATCGGAATATGAATCATCCTGACAGACTCTAGTAACATGTATCGGAATATGAATCATCCTGACAGACTCTAGTAACATGTATCAGAATATGAATCATCCTGACAGACTCTAGTAACATGTATCAGAATATGAATCATGCTGACAGACTCTAGTAACATGTATCGGAATAGAATCATCCTGACAGACTCTAGTAACATGTATCGGAATATGAATCATCCTGACAGACTCTAGTAACATGTATCAGAATATGAATCATCCTGACAGACTCTAGTAACATGTATCAGAATATGAATCATCCTGACAGACTCTAGTAACATGTATCGGAATATGAATCATCCTGACAGACTCTAGTAACATGTATCAGAATATGAATCATCCTGACAGACTCTAGTAACATGTATCAGAATATGAATCATCCTGACAGACTCTAGTAACATGTATCGGAATATGAATCATCCTGACAGACTCTAGTAACATGTATCAGAATATGAATCATCCTGACAGACTCTAGTAACATGAATCAGAATATGAATCATCCTGACAGACTCTAGTAACATGTATCGGAATATGAATCATCCTGACAGACTCTAGTAACATGTATCGGAATATGAATCATCCTGACAGACTCTAGTAACATGTATCAGAATATGAATCATCCTGACAGACTCTAGTAACATGTATCAGAATATGAATCATCCTGACAGACTCTAGTAACATGTATCAGAATATGAATCATCCTGACAGACTCTAGTAACATGTATCGGAATATGAATCATCCTGACAGACTCTAGTAACATGTATCGGAATATGAATCATCCTGACAGACTCTAGTAACATGTATCGGAATATGAATCATCCTGACAGACTCTAGTAACATGTATCAGAATATGAATCATCCTGACAGACTCTAGTAACATGTATCAGAATATGAATCATCCTGACAGACTCTAGTAACATGTATCAGAATATGAATCATCCTGACAGACTCTAGTAACATGTATCGACCTCTCCATTTCTTTTCCCTTCTGTTTCCCTCTCTCTCTTTCCCCCTCCCCCTTACCTCCCTCTCTCTCTCCCTCCCCCTTACCTCCCTCTCTCTCTCCTTCCTTATCTCCCTCTCTCTCCCCCCTCCTGACTTCCCTCTCTCCCTCCTTACCTCCCTCTCGCTCTCTCTCCCCCCTCCTGACTTCCCTCTCTCCCTCCCCCTTACCTCCCTCTCTCTCCCTCCCCTTACCTCCCTCTCTCTCTCCCTCCTTACCTCCCTCTCGCTCTCTCTCCCCCCTCCTGACCTCCCTCTCTCCCTCCTTACCTCCCTCTCGCTCTCTCTCCCCCCTCCTGACTTCCCTCTCTCTCTCCCCCTTACCTCGCTCTCCCTCCCCCTTACCTCCCTCTCTCCCCCCTCCTGACCTCCCGCTCTCTCTCCCTCCTCCTTACCTCCCTCTCGCTCTCTCTCCCCCTCCTGACCTTCCTCTCTCTCTCCCCCTCCTGACCTCCCGCTCTCTCTCCCTCCTCCTTACCTCCCTCCCTCTCGCTCTCTCTCCCCCCTCCTGACCTTCCGCTCTCTCTCCCCCCTCCTGACCTCCCTCTCTCCCTCCGCCTTACCCCTCTCCCCCCTCTCTCCCTCCCCCCTCCTTACCTTCATCCCCCCTCTCCCCTCTCTTTAGATTCAGACAGTGATAACTTCCTGTCTCTGAAGAAGTCTGCAAAGCCCCAGGGTAATGGAGTGACCAAACCAAAGAAGGCCCGCACCGGGACCAAAGAGAGCCACAGGTCCCCCTCGAAACCCACCCCTGCGCCCGCCAAGGGGAAAGGAGGGATAAAGAAGTCTCCTTCAGCCCCCGTCACCCCTAAATCAGCGCCCCAGCAGACCAAACGCACCCCCACCTCTGTCCTGGACTACTTTGGCGGTGGGAGTGTCCAGCGCTCCGACAAGAAACTGGTAGCAAGTACCAAGAGGAAAGCTGTGAGTAAAACGCCCTGATTATTCCCCTTCATTATCTCTCTACTCTCCCTCCAGCCGTCTCAGGACCCAGGTCTAGTGTCTAGTTAACTAGTTAACTAGTTGATGAGACCCAGGTCTAGTGTCTAGTTAACTAGTTGATGAGACCCAGGTCTAGTGTCTAGTCTGACTAGTTAACTAGTTGATGAGACCCAGGTCTAGTGTCTAGTTAACTAGTTGACTAGTTGATGAGACCCAGGTCTAGTGTCTAGTTAACTAGTTGATGAGACCCAGGTCTAGTGTCTAGTCTGACTAGTTAACTAGTTGATGAGACCCAGGTCTAGTGTCTAGTTAACTAGTTGACTAGTTGATGAGACCCAGGTCTAGTGTCTAGTTGACTAGTTGATGAGACCCAGGTCTAGTGTCTAGTCTGACTAGTTGACTAGTTGATGAGACCCAGGTCTAGTGTCTAGTTAACTAGTTGACTAGTTGATGAGACCCAGGTCTAGTGTCTAGTTAACTAGTTGACTAGTTGTTGTTGATGAGACCCAGGTCTAGTGTCTAGTCTGACTAGTTGTTGTTGATGAGACCCAGGTCTAGTGTCTAGTCTGACTAGTTAACTAGTTGTTGTTGATGAGACCCAGGTCTAGTGTCTAGTTAACTAGTTGACTAGTTAATGAGACCCAGGTCTAGTGTCTAGTCTGACTAGTTAACTAGTTGTTGTTGATGAGACCCAGGTCTAGTGTCTAGTCTGACTAGTTAACTAGTTGTTGTTGATGAGACCCAGGTCTAGTGTCTAGTCTGACTAGTTGACTAGTTGATGAGACCCAGGTCTAGTGTCTAGTCTGACTAGTTGTTGTTGATGAGACCCAGGTCTAGTGTCTAGTCTGACTAGTTGACTAGTTAATGAGACCCAGGTGTAGTGTCTAGTCTGACTACTAGTTAACTAGTTGTTGTTGATGAGACCCAGGTCTAGTGTCTAGTCTGACTAGTTAACTAGTTGATGAGACCCAGGTCTAGTGTCTAGTCTGACTAGTTAACTAGTTGATGAGACCCAGGTCTAGTGTCTAGTCTGACTACTAGTTAACTAGTTGTTGTTGATGAGACCCAGGTCTAGTGTCTAGTCTGACTAGTTAACTAGTTGATGAGACCCAGGTCTAGTGTCTAGTCTGACTAGTTAACTAGTTGTTGTTGATGAGACCCAGGTCTAGTGTCTAGTCTGACTAGTTAACTAGTTGTTGTTGATGAGACCCAGGTCTAGTCTGACTAGTTAACTAGTTGTTGATGAGACCAGGTCTAGTGTCTAGTCTGACTAGTTGACTAGTTGATGAGACCCAGGTCTAGTGTCTAGTCTGACTAGTTGACTAGTTGATGAGACCCAGGTCTAGTGTCTAGTCTGACTAGTTGACTAGTTAATGAGACCCAGGTCTAGTGTCTAGTCTGACTAGTTAACTAGTTGTTGTTGATGAGACCCAGGTCTAGTGTCTAGTCTGACTAGTTAACTAGTTGATGAGACCCAGGTCTAGTGTCTAGTCTGACTAGTTAACTAGTTGATGAGACCCAGGTCTAGTGTCTAGTCTGACTAGTTGACTAGTTAATGAGACCCAGGTCTAGTGTCTAGTCTGACTAGTTAACTAGTTGTTGTTGATGAGACCCAGGTCTAGTGTCTAGTCTGACTAGTTAACTAGTTGTTGTTGATGAGACCCAGGTCTAGTCTGACTAGTTAACTAGTTGTTGATGAGACCAGGTCTAGTGTCTAGTCTGACTAGTTGACTAGTTGATGAGACCCAGGTCTAGTGTCTAGTCTGACTAGTTGACTAGTTAATGAGACCCAGGTCTAGTGTCTAGTCTGACTAGTTAACTAGTTGTTGTTGATGAGACCCAGGTCTAGTGTCTAGTCTGACTAGTTGACTAGTTGTTGTTGATGAGACCCAGGTCTAGTCTGACTAGTTAACTAGTTGACTAGTTGTTGACGGCTGTGTGTTGTCCCTCCGGGCCTCTCAGGACCATGATGAGTCGCTGACTGATGAGGTCATCGCCCAGCAGCTGCAGATGGACGAGGACATGGAGTTGGAGAGGCTGGTCCACGAGGACGAGGAGTTTGCCAGGACGCTGGCCATGTTGGACCAAGAACCACACGCCAAAAAGGTGAAGGATAAACACACTACAAACTCTCTCTTTCTCTCGCTGAAAGATTCAACGTGTGTGTATATATATATATGTGTGGTTCCATCTCTCTGTGTGTGTGTGTGTGTGTGTGTGTGTGTGTGTGTGTGTGTGTGTCCAGGCTCGTAAGGACTCTGGTGTGGATCTGGGGTCTGAGACGTCAGCCAACAAAAGCATCGCTAACTCCTCCCACAGTAGCACTACCAGCCAATCACAGTCCAATGGGCGGGACCACAACCAGGACGTGATCGGTCCGTCCCCTAAAAAGGTCCCCCCTCTTGTTAAAACCAGTTCCAAACTGGCCTTGATGAAGAGAAGGGAGGTGGAAGAGGAAGGAGGAGGGAAGACAAATCTGACTATCACAACACCCCTCTCCCCCAAAAAGGAGCGCGTCTCCCCCAAAAAGGAGTTCCTAACCCCTTCAAGCACAGACAGGAAGTCCAAGCCCAAAACAGGAAGTGTAACCATGGTGACCACACGCACGACTCTTAAAACCTCCCCCAAGAAAGAGGTGAAACTTTTTTAAATCAACAGTTATAGTTAATATAAATAACCCAAAGCTGTGTGACTATGAGTGACTGTGAGTGACTGTGAGTGACTGTGAGTGACTGTGAGTGACTGTGAGTGACTGTGAGTGACTGTGTGAGTGACTGTGAGAGTGACTGTGAGAGTGACTGTGAGTGACTGTGAGTGACTGTGAGTGACTGTGTGGGACTGTGGGACTGACTGTGACTGTGAGTGACTGTGAGTGACTGTGACTGTGTGTGACTGTGTGTGACTGTGGGACTGTGAGTGACTGTGAGTGACTGTGAGTGACTGTGGGACTGACTGTGACTGTGAGTGACTGTGAGTGACTGTGAGTGACTGTGACTGTGTGTGACTGTGTGTGACTGTGGGACTGACTGTGACTGTGGGACTGACTGTGACTGTGAGTGACAGAGTGACTGTGACTGTGTGTGACTGTGTGTGACTGTGGGACTGTGAGTGACTGTGAGTGACTGTGAGTGACTGTGAGTGACTGTGAGTGACTGTGAGTGACTGTGAGTGACTGAGAGTGACTGTGAGTGACTGTGAGTGACTGTGAGTGACTGTGAGTGACTGAGAGTGACTGTGACTGTGAGTGACTGTGTAACCGTAACTGTGTTTGTGTCCAGAGCTCCAGTCCAGAGGATTCAGAGAAGAAGCGAGGGAACTCCTCAGCCTTCCGTAGTTTCCTGAACAGAGACGGACCCAGAGCCCTGGGATCTAAACCCATACCCACTGTAAGATAAACCCAGAGCCCTGGGATCTAAACCCATACCCACTGTAAGATAAACCCAGAGCCCTGGGATCTAAACCCATACCCACTGTAAGATAAACCCAGAGCCCTGGGATCTAAACCCATACCCACTGTAAGACAAACACACAGCCCTGGGATCTAAACCCATACCCACTGTAAGATAAACCCAGAGCCCTGGGATCTAAACCCATACCCACTGTAAGATAAACCCAGAGCCCTGGGATCTAAACCCATACCCACTGTAAGACAAACACACAGCCCTGGGATCTAAACCCATACCCACTGTAAGATAAACACACAGCCCTGGGATCTAAACCCATACCCACTGTAAGACAAACCCAGAGCCCTGGGATCTAAACCCATACCCACTGTAAGACAAACACACAGCCCTGGGATCTAAACCCATACCCACTGTAAGACAAACACACAGCCCTGGGATCTAAACCCATACCCACTGTAAGATAAACACACAGCCCTGGGATCTAAACCCATACCCACTGTAAGATAAACCCACAGCCCTGGGATCTAAACCCATACCCACTGTAAGACAAACCCAGAGCCCTGGGATCTAAACCCATACCCACTGTAAGATAAACCCAGAGCCCTGGGATCTAAACCCACAGCCCTGGGGTCTAAACCCAGAGCCCTGGGATCTAAACCCATACCCACTGTAAGATAAACACACAGCCCTGGGATCTAAACCCATACCCACTGTAAGATAAACACACAGCCCTGGGATCTAAACCCATACCCACTGTAAGATAAACACACAGCCCTGGGATCTAAACCCAGAGCCCTGGGATCTAAACCCATACCCACTGTAAGATAAACACACAGCCCTGGGATCTAAACCCATACCCACTGTAAGACAAACACACAGCCCTGGGATCTAAACCCATACCCACTGTAAGATAAACACACAGCCCTGGGATCTAAACCCATACCCACTGTAAGATAAACACAGAGCCCTGGGATCTAAACCCATACCCACTGTAAGACAAACACACAGCCCTGGGATCTAAACCCATACCCACTGTAAGATAAACACACAGCCCTGGGATCTAAACCCATACCCACTGTAAGACAAACACACAGCCCTGGGATCTAAACCCATACCCACTGTAAGACAAACACACAGCCCTGGGATCTAAACCCATACCCACTGTAAGATAAACACAGAGCCCTGGGATCTAAACCCATACCCACTGTAAGACAAACACACAGCCCTGGGATCTAAACCCATACCCACTGTAAGATAAACACACAGCCCTGGGATCTAAACCCATACCCACTGTAAGATAAACACACAGCCCTGGGATCTAAACCCATACCCACTGTAAGATAAACACACAGCCCTGGGATCTAAACCCATACCCACTGTAAGACAAACACACAGCCCTGGGATCTAAACCCATACCCACTGTAAGACAAACACACAGCCCTGGGATCTAAACCCATACCCACTGTAAGACAAACACACAGCCCTGGGATCTAAACCCATACCCACTGTAAGACAAACACACAGCCCTGGGATCTAAACCCATACCCACTGTAAGATAAACACACAGCCCTGGGATCTAAACCCATACCCACTGTAAGACAAACACACAGCCCTGGGGTCTAAACCCATACCCACTGTAAGACAAACACACAGCCCTGGGATCTAAACTCAGAGCCCTGGGATCTAAACCCATACCCACTGTAAGACAAACTCAGAGCCCTGGGATCTAAACCCATACCCACTGTAAGACAAACACACAGCCCTGGGATCTAAACTCAGAGCCCTGGGATCTAAACCCATACCCACTGTAAGACAAACACACAGCCCTGGGATCTAAACCCATACCCACTGTAAGATAAACCCAGAGCCCTGGGATCTAAACCCACAGCCCTGGGGTCTAAACCCAGAGCCCTGGGATCTAAACCCATATCCACTGTAAGATAAACCCAGAGCCCTGGGGTCTAAACCCACAGCCCTGGGATCTAAACCCATACCCACTGTAAGACAAACACAGAGCCCTGGGATCTAAACCCATACCCACTGTAAGACAAACACACAGCCCTGGGATCTAAACCCATACCCACTGTAAGACAAACACAGAGCCCTGGGATCTAAACACAGAGCCCTGGGATCTAAACCCATACCCACTGTAAGACAAACCCTGGGATCTAAACCCATACCCACTGTAAGATAAACCCAGAGCCCTGGGGTCTAAACCCACAGCCCTGGGATCTAAACCCATACCCACTGTAAGACAAACACAGAGCCCTGGGATCTAAACCCATACCCACTGTAAGACAAACACACAGCCCTGGGATCTAAACCCATACCCACTGTAAGACAAACACACAGCCCTGGGATCTAAACCCATACCCACTGTAAGACAAACACACAGCCCTGGGATCTAAACCCATACCCACTGTAAGACAAACACAGAGCCCTGGGATCTAAACACAGAGCCCTGGGATCTAAACCCATACCCACTGTAAGACAAACCCACAGCCCTGGGATCTAAACCCATACCCACTGTAAGACAAACCCTGGGATCTAAACCCATACCCACTGTAAGATAAACCCAGAGCCCTGGGATCTAAACACACAGCCCTGGGATCTAAACCCATACCCACTGTAAGACAAACCCACAGCCCTGGGATCTAAACCCATACCCACTGTAAGATAAACACAGAGCCCTGGGATCTAAACCCATACCCACTGTAAGATAAACACAGAGCCCTGGGGTCTAAACACATACCCACTGTAAGACAAACACACAGCACTGGGATCTAAACCCATACCCACTGTAAGACAAACTCAGAGCCCTGGGGTCTAAACACATACCCACTGTAAGACAAACCCACAGCCCTGGGATCTAAACCCACAGCCCTGGGATCTAAACCCATACCCACTGTAAGACAAACACACAGCCCTGGGATCTAAACCCAGAGCCCTGGGGTCTAAACCCACAGCCCTGGGATCTAAACACATACCCACTGTAAGACAAACACACAGCCCTGGGATCTAAACCCACAGCCCTGGGGTCTAAACCCAGAGCCCTGGGGTCTAAACCCAGAGCCCTGGGGTCTAAACCCACAGCCCTGGGATCTAAACCCATACCCACTGTAAGATAAACACAGAGCCCTGGGATCTAAACCCATACCCACTGTAAGACAAACACACAATATCAAACAGATCGCTGAAGCAATAAAATGACACAATGTGTGTGTATAACTTGTGTGTGTGTGTGTGTATAACTTGTGTGTGTGTATAACCTGTGTGTGTGTGTGTATAACGTGTGTGTGTGTAACCTGTGTGTGTGTGTATAACCTGTGTGTGTGTGTGTGTGTGTGTATAACCTGTGTGTGTGTGTGTGTATAAATAACCTGTGTGTGTGTGTGTGTGTGTGTGTATAACCTGTGTGTGTGTGTATAACCTGTGTGTGTGTGTGTATAACCTGTGTGTGTATAACCTGTGTGTGTATAACGTGTGTGTGTGTGTGTAACCTGTGTGTGTGTGTGTATAACGTGTGTGTGTGTGTATAGCCTGTGTGTGCGTGTGTGTGTGTGTATAACCTGTGTGTGTGTGTGTGTGTGTATAACCTGTGTGTGTGTGTATAACCTGTGTGTGTGTGTGTGTGTGTGTGTGTGTGTGTGTGTAACCTGTGTGTGTGTGTGTGTATAACCTGTGTGTGTGTGTATAACCTGTGTGTGTGTATAACGTGGGTGTGTGTGTGTGTGTGTGTAACCTGTGTGTGTGTGTGTGTAACCTGTGTGTGTGTGTATAACCTGTGTGTGTGTATAACGTGTGTGTGTAACCTGTGTGTGTGTGTGTGTAACCTGTGTGTGTGTGTGTGTGTGTGTGAGCAGGGAGCAGAGAACTGCCTGGAGGGGTGTGTGTTTGTGATATCTGGTGTGTTGGAGAGTATGGAACGTGAGGATGCCAGGTCCCTGATCGAGCGTT